>NC_054712.1:25340093-25495965 GCF_016097555.1 Gigantopelta aegis
GGTAAAAGGGTAAAATTATGTACCCAAAAATAATTCTAGGGTAAAATTACATACCGGTACTCAAAATAAATCCTTTTTTTATCCTTTTTTTTGGCACCATACAGTCCATATCAGTCTCATACTTTGGGGTTTTAAGTCTTCAACAAAGACTTGGAGAAAAACTATGCCCTTTGTTGAAATAACACATTCTCTTGAACAAAAATAGAAAGTGAAAAGAAGTCCATCTAAGCAATTCAATTATGTACAAACAGAAACACTTTCTAAAATTTAAAAAATATGGGACTGTCACTGTGTGTGTGTGTGTGTGTGTGTGTGTGTGTGTGTATGTGTGTATGTGTGTCAAAGCATTGCCATGGAATTCAGTTAAACCTAGCATTAATAGATAGGACCAAGTCACCAATTCCAAATTCCAAATACTACTACGGGTGATGAATATTTATGAAGTGTTGGAAAGTTTTTCTGTAGACGTTCCTTCGAATTAGTTTGGAGAAATTGTCTCAGTTATAATTTATACATACATTTTGAACGATAAACCGAAATCGTAATTCTGCACAAGGCAGAGTTGAAAGTGCATTTGGCAAAATTATGATTGCTCCCATCAGGTGCATCGTTCATAGGAGAACTGGCACTTAAAAGATGTTACATCCTGCACATAATTAAGTACGAGTAGCACTTGCTGTAAGTTATGTAAGATCAACTTTGTATATTTGTGAAAAATATTGTATTAATATATTTAATTTATACATTCATGTGCTTACAAATTTTCTATCATTTGTTTATATGTGAAATGTATTTTATCTTGATGGGCAAGGGTTTTTTTTTTTTAAGTTCATAAAAAGAACAAATAAAATAAAACTAATGACACAAATACAATGTATTGACACTGTAAACCTTTTTGTTATTACTTTTATGATGTTTTTAGGTTATCAGACATCTAAATAAAATATGTACGCGCCATGAATGGGAGGGGTTGAATATCACACGCAAAGAGCGTATGGGAGGGAGGGGGTTTATGACATACTCTATCAAAATGTACCAGTGTAACAGTGTAACCAGTCCCGGTTAGGGTAAAATAAAAAATAAAAATGAAGTTTGTTTAAAACGTTGAATAATTGTATTCCGGTGTAGACCTGCACATGAGAGGGAAGGATGGGTAGTTATGAATGGTTCCTGTTTATTATATGCAATAATAAGAATATGTTTAAAAGGTAGGCTACCATTTTAACCATACTAAGCCAATACTTTGAGGTACATTTTTGCAAAATTGGTTCCGTTTTCGCCAACGAAAATGGTTCGTTTTTTGTAGTGGTTCCATTATAACCTGATCCCATTAGCTAAATTTCAGCCAACCGTTTGTGGCTTATGTTTGCTAGTCTTTGTTTGGGTTTTTTACTCAACACATGAAACCGAATGACTTTTTTCGAGAACAGTCAATATGATGGAAACTTTCAAGTTTATTTGCTGCAAAAGTCACACACGACAAGGTTCAATGTATGTCACTGTGTGTGTGTGTGTGTGCGTGTGTGTCTGTTAGTCCAAAGGGACGTAGAAAGTGTGGTAAAGTGTGGCTCTTTCTATGTCCGAATACTGTTACTTACCCTATATATAGCTGGTATTCAAAACTTGTGGCACCATGTTTCAACCGTTTCTCAACCGAAATAGTGCAACAAATGGACATACAAACCCAAAATGTAAAACTTACCGTACTCACTAAATCCTGATTGAGTACCTGCATCACTATTAACACATACCTGTCAACTCTCACACATTTGGCGTGAGTCTCACGCATTTGTAACAAAAATCACGCTCTCGCACAACGTTGCTATAATCTCACTTTTTCTAAAAATATTTTATAATCGTGGTTTATATTTTAGAGCTGAATGGAATTATATGCTGATTATGCAGGTCTTTGAAATTGTTATCTATTAATAATAATACAGCATATGGAACGTACCCTCGGTTCAATACCAACACTCACTCACGGGTGCTACCGATGACCGATTTGTAATTGTATGGTTTAACATTAACCGTATTAATTAGTAAAACTTGCACTTGCTCATTTTAAACAAAATTATAAAAAAAAATTCAGAGATTTCCATTTTGGACTTAAACAAAGAACAAAATACTTCGCCCTGGACCTGACCAAGAGCTTGCAGTCTCTGGACTCTGACTTCTAATTTTCTCATGCCTAAGAATTGCCACAGGTTGACAGCTCTGTTAACAAAATATATCTTCCAACGACAACATAAAAAAATGTGCTCACCATTTTAAATTTGATAAATAGAGGGAAGCAACTCACACTGCACTCAAGTATTGACTTAATGTGTACCCTGCACTGTGTGTCTGTTCCTGTGTGTCTGTGTACATTATGTGTTTGTGTGTGCCTATATATCGTGTGTGTGTGTGGTATGTGTGCTAGTGCAGGCCCGTACGCAGGGGGGGTGCGAGGGGTGCGTACGCACCCCCCATAGTTTGCCGAGGTCCATCCATGGGTGTATAAAAAAAAAAAAAATAGTCCGACGATGTGACAAATTTACTTCTCAGAATGCAGGAAATGCATCTCCTGTATTCTAGATTTAAATAAATTTCTGGGGGACATGCACCCCACCATATAAATTACTGCGGACGGGCCTGTAGTGTGGTACTGTGTGTGTGTGTGTGTGTGTGTGTGTGTGTGTGTGTGTGTGTAAAACTTCAAATAAATAGGTGAGATCATGTTATTTTATATTTTTTATTTGTGACACCCAATAGCCGATGTATATTTTTGTGCTGGGGTGTCGTTAAACATTCATTCATTCATTCATTTTATTTTTTATTTATGTTTTGGGCCTATTGGCTATAGCTTAGGATTTTAATAACTGGACAATACTTTGTAGCAATACCTTCGTATCAACATCGGGTCCTTCTTTATATCCAATTTTTTCCTTAAATTGTCGAATAAAAGCTGGTTCCTCGTTCTGGACATACTGAACACCGTGCGCCTTTTTTCCTCGGCCTGACATTGTGTTTCAAAAACTACATATACTAATAAAACTACACGATGAAATGGAAAATAATAAATACTGGACTGTCCACATCTCGCAGTTACGCGTACATGTACATTTAACGAGATCAACAAGATATCTACTGGTGAATGGTCTATTAACAAAACCGTAATTCCGTTGGACGCGTGGAAGGGAGGTAGATGCCTAGATGGGTGGGGTGGGGGTGTATGGTGGGGGGTTGGGAAGGGGACACTGCCCACCAACACTGAAGCCGGAGGGCCAGAGTACGTGACCGTCCAGTTGAAAGGTGATCTAAATTGTTTTGGGTTTTTTTTAGTCCAGAATGTAATTACGACCTGAGGCTGAGTTGATTTAAATAAATATTCTTAACTGTTTTATATACATTTACGTCGGAAGATGCCCAAGCACGGCGGAGCAGGAAGTGGGGCTCTAGCCCCTCCAATAATTTTGAATAAAAATATTACTGGTAATAAATCTTAAGGCAGAAATGATGTAGAATGCAGGAAATTGCATTTCATGACAACTAGTTTTCAAAATTTATGGGAGAGCTTTGCACCCTTGATCTCAGTCGCCCCCCCCCCCCATGTCGACTTGCTTCCGCCGAGCCTGATGCCGACAACTTTCAGAGGTGCCAGTTATTAAATGTGAGGTCATATATATTAAAACAATTTAGAATGTTTATAATCAACTCCTGTCATATTAAAACAAAATCTGCAAACATGGATATCAATTATTAGTTACATTCTTGTGAACTGTCGGAGTATATATATATATATATATATATATATATATATATATATATATATATATATATATATATATATATATATATATACATATACATATACATATACATATAGACACACACACATATTCATTCAAATGTTAATTTTGATCGCCTTTCAACGGAGTGGGGCTTAGCTTCTCCAGCTTTAAAGTTATGGGGACCTATCCCAACCCCGCTTCCGGTGCTTATTATTATGTGTGTATGAATGAATCTTTTATGTGCACTTTCCCACAGACAGGACAGCATATATCAGATTACAGACTACCAGGCCTTTGGTATATACCAAATCCGCTGCGCTGGTTGGGACAGGAAAAAGTAATTAGAGAATAGATCCGCCTAAGGCTAGCGCTTCGTCAATTGAACTTTTTAAAATTCAAATTCTTTATTGTTTTACGTTTTTACAACTTATCAGCATTATACAAACATAAACATAACATAAAATAAATACTGTACAGGATAATGGTGGAGAGTAATTTATCCTATTAAATACATAATATATACTTTTATATACATACATATACATACACGCACACATACATACATACATATATATATACATACATATATATACATACATACATATATACACATACATATATATACATACATACATACACACATGCACATACATACATACATGGATGCATACACACGCGCGCGCGCGCACACACACACAAATAAATAAATAATTCATCATATCATAGTTTTACTGACTAATATATTAGTTGGTTATATGTCAGTATTGAGTATATACCAGAGCTAAAATATACTTTGGGGCTACCCGGTACAGATTCTGTATTGTACAGCATTAAATAATGTATTCCAATAATTTATTTCTTACATTATTTGCTCGTACTAAATATGTTCCGAGGTTATTAAGTTCTTTAATATTACCAGTGCTTAGAAGTTGAATAAGTTTAAAAACGCTTGGATGTCTTTGGTAATAATGTTTCATAAATTAGGTTCTTATATTATTGAATCTAGGACATTGGAGATTAAAGAGATACTCGTCTTCTATATCATTTTTATCATAAAGTGTGCATATTCTTTCAGATCTTTCAATGTTTTTGTATCTACCCAATTCTATATTTAACCTATGCGCACACATTCTAATTTTAGCTATTTTTTTTAAGTGACAAACGTCTAATGTTGTTGTTTTTTTAAAGATAAGTCTGTAAGTTAAATTCATTTACCAAATACAGTCAAACCTGTCTTAAGCGGTCACACAAGGGAGTAGATAAAAGTGGCCGCTTAAGACAGGTGGCCGCTGAGTACAGATTACCACATATATAGTCTTTAAAATATTTGTTGTTGTTTCTTGTTTTACCGTCCGTATTGCTAATCAACGGATGTGTGCTTTACAGCTGACTATAAATCAACTTTTGACATGTCGTCTCCTTCAGAAATAATGCAAATGGAATGTATTAAATTAACTGTTCTCAACAAGTTTTTTTTTTTTTTCCATTTAATTATTTAATTCCTACTTCATGCGGTGTATTGTCATAGTAAGTGAACCTACAAATGTCAAGCGTAGCCTGGCCAGAGGCAATTAGATGCATTCCTGAGTCAGACTTTCTTTATTGATACACATAAGAGATGTCGGGACTGAACGAGTAGGCCTACTAGTATTCCTGAGGTATGAAGATCGGTTATTTGCTGCACCTTATCGCTCTTGTTATCCCTTTTTATATAATAGTAAAACTTTACTGTGGCCGCTTAATACATGTATTTTAGCGATTTGGGATCCGATTTAGGTGGCCGCTGGCCGCGTTAGACACGTGACCGCTTATTACAGGTGCATTTACATTATACATCATTTGGGAGGGAAAAAGTGGCCGCTTAAGGCAGGTGACCGCTGATTACAGGTGGCCGCTAGGACAGGTTTTACTGTATTGATATAAATTTGCTTTAAAGAGTCTTAGTTTTCTTATAATACACAATGGAAATCGTCCTAATTCATTATAAACAAAATCGTTAAATGTGCCTTTCCATAGCCCTAATATTTTTTTTACAAAATTGTAAATGGATATTTACAACGTCTTGACCGGGGTGAAAACCCTACATTTCCGTTCCGTAACTAAAACCACTATTTACATAGGTCACTGGTGTCAAATACAGATAGCATTGTCTCAATTAAAATAATTCTTATTACACACACTGAGTAATGAGAATAATGCTTTACGACCTTGCTGTGCTGCTCTTTCCTGTGTACGGTTAAATTAACCGTTATAAAAAAAAAAAAAATATGCCAAGATAATTAAATTCATTTACAATCTCTAATTGGTAACCATTATAAAACCATTTTTTATTATTTCGAACTTTGCCACCATTTCTAAAAATAACAACCTTAGTCTTATTTGTATTTTCTGTTAAATCGCATTTATAAGTATACTTTGATAATGAATCAAGCAATATTTGCAGTCCTTCTGGTGTTTCAGATAAAAGTACCATATCATCAGCATAATCAGCATAAAAATATATTTAACATTTGTATTTCAACATAAGGACAATTATCCGATAGTAATTGCATCTCACAGTCATTGACATACATAGAAAATAATATGGGTGACAACACTTCTCCCTGAAATAAACCGTTACTACATATAAAAACAAAAGTGAGAGAACGCTATTATATTTGACATAACATTTTACATCGTTGTATAAAGACCGTATCATAGAAATCATTTTCTTCTCGACGCCCTGTTGGATTAAATTATATCACAAATTTATGATAATATTTTAAAATAATATTTTATTAATTGTAAGGATGTTTTAATGTCATGTCTACTCTTGTTTAATGCCATGTCTACTCGGGTCATTCCCGTACGCTTGGTCAGTTGGTTGTATAGTTCCTGTCTTTAATTATACAGGTATTACTCTATTTAGCTGTTTTGGAAAACTGTTCACGTCTATCTTAAATAATACGTAGATTGATAGATTTTGACCAAAGAAATAACGTGATTACTGATGCACAGTTTGGGTTCAGAAAACAGATGTCAACTATTAATGCTATTTTCATTCAACAGTACTTAATAGATATAACACTTAAGAATAGAAAACGTTTTTATTGTTGTTTTGTATATTTAAAAAGCTTTTGATTTTGTTAACAGGCTAAATTTGTGATATAATTTAATCCAACAGGGCGTCGAGAAGAAAATGATTTCTATGATACGGTCTTTATACAACGATGTAAAATATTATGTCAAATATAATAGCGTTCTCTCACTTTTGTTTTTATATGTAGTAACGGTTTATTTCAGGGAGAAGTGTTGTCACCCATATTATTTTCTATGTATGTCAATGACTATGAGATGCAATTACTATTGGATAATTGTCCTTATGTTGAAATACAAATGTTAAATATATTTTTATGATGATTATGCTGATGATATGGTACTTTTATCTGAAACACCAGAAGGACTGCAAATATTGCTTGATTCATTATCAAATTTTATTCTTGTTTAATCCGTGTATTGCATCAGAATGTTCCTTTTTTGATGCGTTAAATGAAGAGTCAGTAGCATATATATTGATATAATTCGATAGAAAATCATTTACTTAATGGCTGGTGTTAGGTTCATTAGAAGCAAGATTACAAAAATTATTTTTAAAAGTCTTCGTTACTTAACTCCGATCTGATATTGTTTTCGTTTCTTCGAGTGTTTGTAGAAATGCTTTGGGTTATATTTATGTAAATAATTCAACATGTTACCCTGTTGGTTCTTATATTGTCTTTTCAATTTAAATTATAATTTTCTTTATGTATTTTGTTTTCAATGGGATTAGTTCGGTACGATTATCATTTGTTTTGTTAGCGTTAAAAATTCGAACAGTTTTTCTGTATTCTTGGTACCTTTGTTTCAACATAACATTAAACTAAGGTTTATCTCCACCTTTAATCTTGGATGATCCTTTATCGTTCGTACTAGTTTTGTAAATTTTAACGGAGCAAAAAAGCAAAATAATGTTAGTTCATTTGTAAATTTGTCAACACGTATATTTATATTTTCCTGGCTGGTTTCTTTTAACGTACATATATATTTATCCAGATGTCCATCTGTTCAGCAATTTCAACGATTATATCCTGATTGTTTTCTTTATTCCATTCTACATTGATAGTATGTCTGAAAAACAATTAAAGTTACCCGACTCAAACTCTTGAATTAAGCCGAAACATGAATAGCTTACAAGTACATAGTCTATAAGGCAAGTGATATTTGTATTATAAAACGTGATATTTCCATTTCTGTCTCCAGAATGTCTACCATTTATAATTCATAACCCGCTTGTTTTACAGAGAGATAAGATTTTTCTACCAAACTGATTTATAGTTGTGTCTTCATTGTTGCGTTGTATGATATCAGTATCAGGAAAGTATTCTACAACATTTTATAAGACTGTCGTGTACAATGAATTCGGGACTATAGTCCTGTTCAATTGTTTAGACGCTATGGGTTTTTTTGCAAATGTTACGTTTAATTCGTATTCAATCCTTGTTTTCTGTACATTTGCATGCAAACAAACCCAAACCCCGACAGATTTTATCTACAATTCATCATCTAAAATGCACGAAGTTGACTTATTTCCATTTTACAAAAATCTCTGTATGTTTCGAATACAGGTTCGTTCGTTATAGATAACTACGGCTATTTGCATAACAAAAGATTAGGATACGAGGCTACGTGAAGGCCATTATAGTTTATTTCACTGAATCAAGGTAATGAATGTTTTGGAATGTAAAATGTGTACCAGCTTTTCGTTAAACATATACGTAAAATTACATGTAACCATTCCATGTACATGCAGTTTATTGAATCAATTTTGCCAATATATTATTTATTTGATTTTTATTTTATAAATGAGATATTTACATACCGTACCTAACGTTACACAACTGGGGTGTAGTAACAAACAAAAATCAGCTTACACAAGGTCGGGGTGTTAGGTCTAGTAGGCACTCCCCTTTTCACAATTGTTTTCTTTTAATTGGGATTCTTTGTGGTAAAATGTATAGTATTTATAGTGGTGCTTGAATTTTTTTCCTGTTTCTTTTTAACACCAGCAGGATGAACACGCTATTTATTTAAACAATATTTGTAGGCATATAGCTCCTTTAGTTGACTTCTTCTTTTTTTCTTCTTTTTTTTAAACACACACACACACACACACACACACACACACACACACACACAAAACCCACCACCTAAGACATATAGATATCTAGAATGGGGTGGTGGACAACCTCTAATGGTTTCCACAGTCGGGAGGGGGTACAATAATTAAGCCATATTGTTACTAGTATTCATAAAGTGTAGGACAAAAATAAAACCCGTATATTTTCGTCCTTGAGTTAGGAAGGGCCTGTGTAATACTGATCTTAATTCGGACAGTTCAAATTTAACGTTTGATTATAATATCAATGTTCGACTCGGTATCAACTAAATAACTTACACATTTCATTAATAATGAGGATATTTTTACTTTAAATGTAAACACGATCTGTAAAAATAAGTATGTCCTACACTGACAATGTCCGACTTAAAATTAAAGCGAATCACGATCGAATTTTTAAAATGTTATATTTTGCACCATATTTGTGCTTATTTAAAACAAAAATATAAAAAATGAAATTCAAAGCACACCAGCTATTACACATAGTAATTAATAATTTAATACTAGCATCAACATTAATAAATGGAAAATAACATTGAGCCCTCCATACACACACACACACACACGCACGCACATCTATTACGAGGACGAAAATAAAGATATTCGTCTGTTTAGATATTGTTAATAATGAATACTGTTAAACTATTGATTACTTCTATTTCGTTTCCTTTCCTTTACTGTCCTTTCAGTTATTCAATCGTGGGTTTTTTCAAAATACTGTTCAGGACAACGGATATAACCTTGTATAGGTACCGGAAAGTATAAGGCCACTATATTCATGCACAGCAGAAGCAAGTAGACATTGGGGGGGGGGGGGGGGGGGGGGGGGGGGGGGGGGGGGGGGGGGGGGGGGGGGGGGGGGGGGGGGGGGGGGGGGGGGGGGGGGGGGCTAACTGAGATCGAGGGAGCAAAGCAAATTTTGTAGGGTTCGGGGGTATGCTCCCCCGTAAAATGTTGAAAAACTAGATGTCCTGAATTGCAAGATTTATTACTAATAATATTTCTAATTCAGAATGCCCCCGGAGCCCCCTAGCAACTCCGGCCGTCGATTACGATTTGGGCTGTCGATTACGCACCGCCGCCCCCCCCCCCCCCCCCCCCCCCCCCCCGCCCCCCCCCCATACATTTCTGCGTACGGACCTGAACTCGAGTGATGTGGTATATGTTGATAGCTATGGTCTTTTAAATTTATCATTAATTTCTTTAATTAATTTGCTGACTTTTCTTAGGACACCTGTTTTATTACTAGTCATTAACTCTTTAAATTTTAGGGTACTGGGGTTCACATAATAATATTGTTTTAGGAGTGTTTTTCGAGACTTAGTAAAGAAGGCACAAGTGAATAGATAATGATATTCATCACCAATATCGTTAGAATCACAAAATGTGCATAACCTATTTTCTACTGGTGTATTATTCCACCGTCCTATTTCAATCGGGAGATACTGATTTGATGTTCTGAATTTAAGAATAATGATCCATAGCTTTTCAGGCATTATGGTGAGGTATTTTTTTAAAATTAGCTGATTTTTTAAAATCGTATAATTTTTTCCTCTAGACGATGATACAATGTTATTGTTCCACGTTTGAAAGTACTGGTCATGCTGCCTCAATTTGATATATTCAAGAAGTTGTGGGTTTTTTGTTGAAAATCTTCGAGACAACCATATATCAGTCATACCTAGGTTGTTAAATAATTGTTTGATATGTTGAATCCAAGTGTATTTGTGTCCATTTACGGACGAGTCTTGTAACATAAATGCATGCAATAAAAAGGATAGTTTTGTTTGTTTTCCTGATAAAATTGTGGCCCAGAAATTTATAATTCTTTGTTGAATAATTAGTTTAATCGGTCTACGTTCTAGTTCTCCGTATAACATAAATATCGGTGTACCTTTTTTAACAGGGAGCAGGCGTCTCATGAAATTTATGTGTATGTTTTCAATGATGTCAATGTTTTCATAACCCCATAATTCACATCCATACAGAAGAATAGGTAATACCATTGTGTCAAACAATTTTAACTTACTTTCTATTGATAGATTGTTATCTTTAGATTTAGATAAAGCAAAATACTTGCTTTTGTAGCTTGTTGGGATAAAAAAAATTCTTGTTGTGTTGAACTTGTTTTTCTTATTAAAAGTTAAACCTAAGTATTTATATTCTTTAACGTTTTCGAGAACCTTATTTCCGATGGTAAATGTTTTCTTGTAATCATTGGTTGTGCCATCAAAAATTAATATTTTTGTTTTGTTGACATTGATTTTAAGCTTCCAATTATTACAATAATTGTGAAACATGTTAAGGGTATGTTGTAAATCACGTGGGTTCGTTGCTAGGAGGGCTGTGTCGTTCGCATATAGCAGGGAAAGCAAGCAACTACCAGCTTCAAGAAATATATCGAGATCATCGATAACAGGAGATACTCCAATGCAGTTTTGGCTAAGAAGATACGTTTCCAGGTCATTTAAGTATAAAGAAAATAGGACAGGTAATAAATTTTCACCTTGACGCACGCCGATGTTACATGAGAATAGTTCCGAGTATATATTTTTAGTACAAATGCAAGCTTTAATACCTTGATACAGTTGGTGGATAATTTTTTTTAATTTTCCATTTATATTATTGTCTAATAATTTTTGCCACAGGCAGATTCTGGGGATCATATCAAAGGCCTTTTGAAAATCGATAAAAGCACAGTATAGTTTCTTTTTCCTATTTTTTAAAATTTCTATTAAAGAGTGAATACTAAATAGATGGTCGGTAGTAGAATAGCCTTTTCGGAGTGCTGTTTGGGATTCCCTCAATATGCTATGTTCGTCAATAAATGATTTTTTTTCATAGTATGCAGACGATGCAAGTTTTATTCTCGATGGTAGTCCAGAGTCCCTACACAGTGCATTGACAATTTTAGATTATTATGAACAAGTATCAGGGCTAAAAATAAATTATACCAAATCAAAGGCTATATGAGTCTCAAAGGATGTCTTTCTTCATACCAATGGAAACTAGGATGGGGTGCAGAACAATTTACTTTACTTGGAATTAGATTTTCAGTGAATTTAGATAAAATTATTGAACTAAACTACGATTCAAAAATCATGGAAATACAAAAGTTAATAAAAATATGGTCTACTAGAAGACTAACCGTATTAGGAAGAAGAACAGTTTTAAAATCTTTAATAATGCCCAAACTAACCCATTTATTTATAGAATTACCTAACCCAGGAGAAACATTGCTAAAACAACTAAACACATTATTTTTTTAATTTATTTGGAATGGTGGTTCTGAGAAACTGAAGCGTAGTTTAATAACCCAAAATTATAAAAACGGAGGTATTAAAATGATAAATACACATAATTTTATAATAGCTTTAAAAAGTACTTGGATTAGACGAATGTTTAATACTAATCCAAAGTGGTTTAATCTGTTCAAATCTATTACGCGCTTATCCACAATTGACTTGATTATTTACGGCGACCATTACATAGTGAAAAAACAAAAGGAAATATTAAATGTATTCTGGAGAGATACCCTACACAGTTGGCTACAAATACAACAAAAACAAAATCCGCAAAGTATAGATGACCTTTTAGGTATTAACATCTTGTACAACAGCAAAATATGTATAGACCAAAAACCTTTTTTCTATCATAAATACATTGAAAATGGTATTATTTTTTATAAGTGATCTATTAAATGAATTAAGAGATTTTATGGTGTATGAAGAATTCATACAAAAATATCAAATAACTACAAACTTTTTACAATATGCTTCATTAATAAATGTTGTTAAATATTTTATATATAACTCACACGACCTAACCGACGACACCTTTATTATGTTAAAACATCCAATTTTCCCTTTTTATGCTAAATATTTATTTTGTTCAAAGATAAACGTGGCTGCAAATATATGTACAATATACTAAACACCCAAACAGTAACACCAAAATCACAAATAAAGTATGCCAATGAAGGGTTTGTATGTGATCTACAGGAATGGGAAATATATTATATTATACCTTTTCATAACGTAAAAGATACGACTTTATCCTGGTTTCAATATAGAATTTTACATAGAATCCTGGCAACTAATATTTTTTTACACATGATCCATTATATAAATTCTAATATTTGCAACTTTTTAAATAATTATCCAGAAACCTTGCAACATCTATTTTTCAAATGTGATAAGGTTCATAATATATGGAAAAATGTAAAAGCATGGATACTATCTAAAACAGGAATTGAAATTAATTTCAGCAAAGATATTGTTTTATTTGGTATGATTAATAACTAAAACAGTTATTTTGTAAATTGGTTAACAATTAACGTCAAATATTATATTTATAGTATAAAAGTACAGAATTTAGTTTTTACATTTTAACAGCGTTAAAGACAAATAAATAGTTACAATTTTTTGTAATATGTCTTTAACGCTGTTAAAATGTAAAAACTAAATTCTGTATTGTTTGTATTATAACAATGGACCCCTGGCTTGACCTTTTTAATTAAAGT
The DNA here is from genome assembly GCF_016097555.1 of Gigantopelta aegis. Lineage (NCBI taxonomy): Eukaryota > Metazoa > Mollusca > Gastropoda > Neomphalida > Peltospiridae > Gigantopelta > Gigantopelta aegis. Next base: position 25,353,580 of record NC_054712.1, read on the forward strand.
ATTTATAATAAATATCAATGAGTGAATTTTATATATATATATATATATATATATATATATATATATATATATATATATATACACAGCTTGCTTGGAAATACAGCTACAGTACAAATTATATTCCTTTTATATCTTTTATCTATATATATATATAAACACAGCTTGCTTGGAAATACAGCTACAGTACAAATTATATTCCTTTTATATCTTTTATCTATATATATATATACACAGCTTGCTTGGAAATACAGCTACAGTACAAATTATATTCCTTTTATATCTTTTATCTATATATATATAAACACAGCTTGCTTGGAAATACAGCTACAGTACAAATTATATTCCTTTTATATCTTTTATCTATATATATATAAACACAGCTTGCTTGGAAATACAGCTACAGTACAAATTATATTCCTTTTATATCTTTTATCTATATATATATAACACAGCTTGCTTGGAAATACAGCTACAGTACAAATTATATTCCTTTTATATCTTTTATCTATATATATATATAACACAGCTTGCTTGGAAATACAGCTACAGTACAAATTATATTCCTTTTATATCTTTTATCTATATATATATAAACACAGCTTGCTTGGAAATACAGCTACAGTACAAATTATATTCCTTTTATATCTTTTATCTATATATATATAAACACAGCTTGCTTGGAAATACAGCTACAGTACAAATTATATTCCTTTTATATCTTTTATCTATATATATATATACACAGCTTGCTTGGAAATACAGATACAGTACAAATTATGTTCCTTTTATATCTTTTATCTATATATATATACACACGGCTTGCTTGGAAATACAGTACAAATTATATTCCTTTTATATCTTTTATCTATATATATATAAACACAGCTTGCTTGGAAATACAGATACAGTACAAATTATGTTCCTTTTATATCTTTTATCTATATATATATAAACACAGCTTGCTTGGAAATACAGATACAGTACACATTATATTCCTTTTATATCTTTTATCTATATATATATATACACAGCTTGCTTGGAAATACAGATACAGTACAAATTATATTCCTTTTATATCTTTTATCTATATATATATAAACACAGCTTGCTTGGAAATACAGCTACAGTACACATTATATTCCTTTTATATCTTTTATCTATATATATATATACACAGCTTGCTTGGAAATACAGATACAGTACAAATTATATTCCTTTTATATCTTTTATCTATATATATATAAACACAGCTTGCTTGGAAATACAGATACAGTACAAATTATATTCCTTTTATATCTTTTATCTATATATATATAAACACAGCTTGCTTGGAAATACAGCTACAGTACAAATTATGTTCCTTTTATATCTTTTATCTATATATATATAAACACAGCTTGCTTGGAAATACAGATACAGTACAAATTATATTCCTTTTATATCTTTTATCTATATATATATAAACACAGCTTGCTTGGAAATACAGATACAGTACAAATTATATTCCTTTTATATCTTTTATCTATATATATATATAACACACTTGGAAATACAGATACAGTACAAATTATGTTCCTTTTTATATCTTTTGCTTGGAAATACAGTACAAATTATATTCCTTTTATATCTTTTATCTATATATATATAAACACAGCTTGCTTGGAAATACAGATACAGTACAAATTATATTCCTTTTATATCTTTTATCTATATATATATAAACACAGCTTGCTTGGAAATACAGATACAGTACACATTATATTCCTTTTATATCTTTTATCTATATATATATAAACACAGCTTGCTTGGAAATACAGATACAGTACAAATTATATTCCTTTTATATCTTTTATCTATATATATATATATAAACACATCTTGCTTGGAAATACAGATACAGTACAAATTATATTCCTTTTATATCTTTTATCTATATATATATAAACACGGCTTGCTTGGAAATACAGTACAAATTATATTCCTTTTATATCTTTTATCTATATATATATAAACACAGCTTGCTTGGAAATACAGACACAGTACAAATTATGTTCCTTTTATATCTTTTATCTATATATATATAAACACGGCTTGCTTGGAAATACAGACACAGTACAAATTATGTTCCTTTTATATCTTTTATCTATATATATATAAACACAGCTTGCTTGGAAATACAGATACAGTACACATTATATTCCTTTTATATCTTTTATCTATATATATATAAACACAGCTTGCTTGGAAATACAGATACAGTACAAATTATGTTCCTTTTATATCTTTTATCTATATATATATAAACACGGCTTGCTTGGAAATACAGACACAGTACAAATTATGTTCCTTTTATATCTTTTATCTATATATATATAAACACAGCTTGCTTGGAAATACAGATACAGTACAAGTTATATTCCTTTTATATCTTTTATCTATATATATATATACACAGCTTGCTTGGAAATACAGATACAGTACAAATTATATTCCTTTTATATCTTTTATCTATATATATATAAACACAGCTTGCTTGGAAATACAGATACAGTACAAATTAGATTCCTTTTATATCTTTTATCTATATATATATAAACACAGCTTGCTTGGAAATACAGATACAGTACAAATTATGTTCCTTTTATATCTTTTATCTATATATATATATACACAGCTTGCTTGGAAATACAGATACAGTACAAATTATGTTCCTTTTATATCTTTTATCTATATATATATAAACACAGCTTGCTTGGAAATACAGATACAGTACAAATTATGTTCCTTTTATATCTTTTATCTATATATATATAAACACGGCTTGCTTGGAAATACAGTACAAATTATATTCCTTTTATATCTTTTATCTATATATATATAAACACAGCTTGCTTGGAAATACAGATACAGTACAAATTATGTTCCTTTTATATCTTTTATCTATATATATATAAACACAGCTTGCTTGGAAATACAGACACAGTACAAATTATGTTCCTTTTATATCTTTTATCTATATATATATAAACACAGCTTGCTTGGAAATACAGATACAGTACAAATTATGTTCCTTTTATATCTTTTATCTATATATATATAAACACGGCTTGCTTGGAAATACAGACACAGTACAAATTATGTTCCTTTTATATCTTTTATCTATATATATATAAACACAGCTTGCTTGGAAATACAGCTACAGTACAAATTATATTCCTTTTATATCTTTTATCTATATATATATATACACAGCTTGCTTGGAAATACAGACACAGTACAAGTTATGTTCCTTTTATATCTTTTATCTATATATATATAAACACAGCTTGCTTGGAAATACAGACACAGTACAAATTATGTTCCTTTTATATCTTTTATCTATATATATATATATATAAACACAGCTTGCTTGGAAATACAGCTACAGTACAAATTATGTTCCTTTTATATCTTTTATCTATATATATATAAACACGGCTTGCTTGGAAATACAGACACAGTACAAATTATGTTCCTTTTATATCTTTTATCTATATATATATATATATAAACACAGCTTGCTTGGAAATACAGCTACAGTACAAATTATGTTCCTTTTATATCTTTTATCTATATATATATAAACACAGCTTGCTTGGAAATACAGATACAGTACAAATTATGTTCCTTTTATATCTTTTATCTATATATATATAAACACAGCTTGCTTGGAAATACAGATACAGTACAAGTTATATTCCTTTTATATCTTTTATCTATATATATATATACACAGCTTGCTTGGAAATACAGATACAGTACAAATTATATTCCTTTTATATCTTTTATCTATATATATATAAACACAGCTTGCTTGGAAATACAGATACAGTACAAATTAGATTCCTTTTATATCTTTTATCTATATATATATAAACACAGCTTGCTTGGAAATACAGATACAGTACAAATTATGTTCCTTTTATATCTTTTATCTATATATATATATACACAGCTTGCTTGGAAATACAGATACAGTACAAATTATGTTCCTTTTATATCTTTTATCTATATATATATAAACACAGCTTGCTTGGAAATACAGATACAGTACAAATTATGTTCCTTTTATATCTTTTATCTATATATATATAAACACGGCTTGCTTGGAAATACAGTACAAATTATATTCCTTTTATATCTTTTATCTCTATATATATAAACACAGCTTGCTTGGAAATACAGATACAGTACAAATTATGTTCCTTTTATATCTTTTATCTATATATATATAAACACAGCTTGCTTGGAAATACAGACACAGTACAAATTATGTTCCTTTTATATCTTTTATCTATATATATATAAACACAGCTTGCTTGGAAATACAGATACAGTACAAATTATGTTCCTTTTATATCTTTTATCTATATATATATAAACACGGCTTGCTTGGAAATACAGACACAGTACAAATTATGTTCCTTTTATATCTTTTATCTATATATATATAAACACAGCTTGCTTGGAAATACAGACACAGTACAAATTATGTTCCTTTTATATCTTTTATCTATATATATATATATATAAACACAGCTTGCTTGGAAATACAGATACAGTACAAGTTATGTTCCTTTTATATCTTTTATCTATATATATATATATATAAACACAGCTTGCTTGGAAATACAGCTACAGTACAAATTATATTCCTTTTAGCTAGATTCTTCCATTCCTCTTTCCTTTTCCTTTTAATCCTTACTCCTTTTGTTTTCTTTCCTTCTTCTTTTCCTCATTTTCATGTTGACCTCCGAGCATTTAACTTCCCATATTATAGATATTCAACAATATTGTATTATGTTAATAATATATATCACAATATTATTATTACTTTTTCCATATAATGTATATATGATGATATTTTGACATTGTAAGGTCATAATCTCAAGACACCCCAACCTTGGCATGGCCATATTGCTCTGGGGACTATAATACAAAAGTAATATTGTCGCGCTTATATTTAGTGGTCGTCATGCACGGCCGACTCGGGAATAATCGAACTAAAGGTCTGTAGAATCAGATTTAGGAAAGGAAAAAATTTTCGTACATCAGACACAGTAGCTGGATACTGTTTAGTCGTCGACGATTGCCGAAGTATTACACAGTAGCCTATACCGTCATCTCTATATTATTCTCACCTGCATGACAGCTGAGACATGTATGTGTGTGTGGGTCACTCACACTCATTCTACAAATTCTGAATATAATGTGCCCCCCCCCCCCCCCCAAACACTTTGTAACAGCAGCGATGGTTCTTATGTTTACATTTATATATATATATATATATATATATATATATATATTTTTTTTTTTTTTTTTTACAATCAAACCTGTCTTAAGCGGCCACACAAGGGAGTAGAATAAGTGGCCGCTTAAGACAGGTGACCGCTGATTACAGGTTGCCACATATCTTTAAAACATTTGCTGTGTTGTTTCTTGTTTCACCGTCTGTACTGCTAATCAACGGATGTGTGCTTCACAGTTGACTAAATCAACTTATGACATGTCTCCTTCAGATGCGCGGTCGATCCAGGATCGATCCCCGTCAGTGGACCCATTGGGCAATTTCTCGTTCCAGCCAGTGCTCCACAACTGGTGTAATAAAGGCCGTGGTATGTACTATCCTGTCTGTGGGATGGTGCATATAAAAGATCCCTTGCTGCAAATCGAAAAGAGTAGCCCATGAAGCGGCGACAGCTAGTTTCCTCTTTCAATATCTGTGTGGTCCTTAACCATATGTCTGACGCCATATAAAATGTGTTGAGTGCGTCGTTAAATAAAACATTTCCTTCCTTAAAAAAAAAAAATGCAAATGGAATGTATTAAATTAACCGTTCTCAACAAGTTTGTTTTCTTTTTCTATTTAATTATTTAATTCCTACTTAATGCGGTGTATTGTCATAGTAAGGGAATCTACAAATGTCAAACGTAGTCTGCCCGGAGGCAGTTAGATGCATTCCAGTGTCGGGACTGAAAGGATACTAGTATCCCTGAAGGTGTGATGATCGATTATTTTCTGCACCTTATCGCTGTTGTTAAAATATCCTTTTATATAATAGCCTAGTACACATTTACTGTGACCACTTAATACAGGAATTATAGAGATTTGGGATCCGATTTATGTGGCCGCTGGCCGCGGTAGACAGGTGACCGCTTATTACAGGTGCATTTACATTATAAATCGTTCGGGAGGGAAAAAAGTGGCCGCTGAAGTCATGTGACCGCTGATTACAGGTGGCCGCTAGGACAGGTTTGACTAATTGTATTTATATGTGTGCCCCCCCCCCCACACCACACACACATACGCACACACACACACACACACACACACACACACTTTTTGGCACCTTCCTACGCCCGTGAATTGGATAAAAGCACGTAAACAAGTTAAAATTTCAGTTGGAATCTGCTGTTAAAGGTATACTGTCACGGATTTAAGGAACTTATTTTTCTAAAATTGAATAATAAATAAAAATTACATTAATTGTTGGAAACCAAATCTAGCTATCGCATCACCTTAACTGAACCATGATGGATTGAAATCCAGGTCAACCCTCTTAGCAATTTTAGTTTTTGAATTATGGATCATTGCCATAATTCAATTATGTTTTACAAAATATCATTAATAAATGGAGTATGGTTGTTATAAAGATGGTTGAATAAAGTTAATTTAGGGACAAATCAAATGAATTTTGTTCAAGTAATACTTTGTTAGACCATTAAATAGGTCAGTGGTCTGTGACAATATGCCTTTAAGAATCAAAAGAAATAAAATGAAAATAAATAATTTGTTTTATCGCCCGGAAGGTGGAATTGAACCACTGTGACGTCAGTCACCTACAGGTTTGAAGCCTGCACCCCAGACCACTGAAGATCATCCGGGCACTTATTAAACAGTCGACGTCATTTATATAGTCTTCAATATATAACTGGTTACAGAAATGGTTTAGAAAATTTGCATATTTTATTGTGTATAGTTTATTTTATTGAAAGAGTTTTGTTCTATTTATTAATAGTACAGTAGTTTGATGATACTTTTATTTTTGCTTATTAACATATGACATTTGTTATATCATTTTAAACATTATTTCGCAAAATAATCATTGTCATTGTAACACCACTGGAACTATAGAATGTTCATTTACATCCGTTTAAACAACTTCGATCTTTTCCGTAATAACACGAATTCTGCCGAATAAAACCGTAAGGGTCTGTCTGTGGTAGACTTACTCAACGCCTTTATAATAATATAATAAAATGTTATTAATTAATTAGGGGTTGAAACTAAAATATATTGAAAACATGTGCAGTATTAAACGAAATTTAGTTTTTAATTAGTAGCGAATTTTGCAGGTCAATGTGTTTGTAGTACAAACTATTGGTTATAAATATACAAAGGTCCAGAACGTGCATAAATTAGGTCATGGTAATATTAAGGTGTACACATTACAATCGACACAAAGATCGATACGGCGTCAATGAACATAATAAGTAATGAAAGCATTTCGTAGTAGGTTGGGTATTTTGATACCATTCATGCAATAGTTTTCTTCTAAATTAGAAAAATAAGCAAACATATACACAATCAGGGGCGGTTCCGAAATATTCGAGGGAGCATTTCCCTGCGTTACCAGTCTAAGCTCACGTTTTTTAGCGTGAAATACGATGTATTCAGTTCAGTCTATTACAACTGTTGTAGTTTTGATGCATTGAAAGGAGGATAATGTGCACGTAAATTTTAAAATATCTAATTAAATTATTAATGTTGACTGACCATTAAATGAAATTAAACACAATTACTAATAAATTAATACTAATCAATATACTGTATACACATGATATACACTGGTACATATATGGTATAAACTTCATTTTAAAACTATATATATATACGAATTAAAATAGGAAAAAATAAAACGACTCATATTTATATATATATATATATATATATATATATATATATATATATATATATATATATATACGTATATATATACGTATATGTATACACACACACACACACGTATATATTTCTTTCTTACGTTTTTTCAAAGATGATCCACAGGCGTAGGAAGGTGCCAAAAGGTGGGGGAAGCACACGCACACACACGCACACACACACACACACAAATGCATGTATAAACATTAAAAAACCCACTGCTGCTACAAAGTGGGGCACATGCCCTCTTTGCCCCCCCCCCCCCCCCCCGCTTCCTACGCCAGTGTGATACTATCGCTATATAGAAGACTCACTCATAATTTAAAATCTCAGCAATAATATTAGATATCATTAAACAAACAATATATAAAACGGTTTCGTTCCATTTTAAAACACCACACATTTTATCATATGTTAGCAGTTACTAATATTTACGAATAAATAATTTCAGGATCAATAAATGTCAAGTAGGCCTGTTAGTAGTATTATTCAATTACGACTCGTTGATTCCGAAAGACGTAAATTGTAGCCTAATTACATTTGAATGGCTTTTACAACGATAATAAAATTTCATAACCCTGAGATCCGAGAGTATTAGTTGAAAATCCAATATTTTTTTTAATATTAGCTCCAAAAGTTTATTATTCGCTATAATTTATATGTAGATATCCGCCTGTTCCCTCTTTATATTAATATAATGGAGGGGGAATAACAGGTGGATATTATATTTCCAGAAATGTCATTTTAAAGGAAAGCAAGAACAGGCGTATGGGCTCCCATTTGTGTGTGTGTGTGTGTGTGTGTGTGCGTGCGTGCGTACGTGCGTGCGTGCGTGCGTGCGTGCGTGCGTGCGTGTGTGTGTGCAGGCTGGTTTCTGCCGAAACCTGAGTAACTATATTTTTTTCATGTTAATATTACTGCCAAACAGCTGTAGGGTTGCAAACAAATCACTACGCATTTTCACATGAATTACAACTAATTTTGCGTGTAGAATAATGGAAATACAAGGTAAAAAGGCCTCAGGTTAACAGATTTTGCCCGAATATCTCTATCGTTTTTTCCTGGATTAGAGGATTTGCTTCAGCACTAGTGGGGGTAGTTGCATCCTCCCCACTACCCCCCCCCCCCATACGTATGGTTATGAGCAATAAGGTTCGCAATCAAATGACAGTCGTATGAATAAATAGCGAGGTAAGTCCATGCAGTCACCTAAATATCAACATAATATAACATGACAAAGGGTAAGTTCATGGTTTTGAAAATTCAATGCGCAGTAAAATGTGCAGTTGTATACACATTTTGGATTATATATATTAAATGGGTTGGGTTGTTGGAGTAGGCCTGTTGTCAACTTTCATACCTTTCAACATTATGGCAACATTATAATGTAAGAAAGTTTATGAAAATAATTCCATAGCTCCTTATATCAAACCTGTTCATTTTGCATAAGAGTATTTTATTTTTTAAAAGATAATGACTAAAGTTAAAGTTTGTTTTGTTTAATGACACCACTGATCATATTGCTTTATTAATCATCAGCTATTGGGTGTAAAACATTTGATAATTCTGAAATCTAGTGTCAGAGGAAACCTGCTACAATCAGAAAATTGGACCACTGAGGTAATTCGATCCTACGATGCATGTACCTCAAGCGGGCGTTCTACCGACTGAACTAGATCCATGCAGTCACCTAACTATGAGTATATTTATTTCTTTGAAAACTACAGTGTTTCGGCAAGTTTATTTCCAGATGCCGTACAATATAGAAACCACATCACTTCCATCACTATGAAGAAAAAAAAGAAGTAAAAGAAATAGAGGAGTACAAGTTAATAGATACATGTATGTCATATGAATATAAAAGTATATATATATAAGAGAGTTATATAAAGATCAAAATTTCTTAGAATATCTATTTTACGCAGTTCTGCATTGTGTGAACTATCTGAAAGGGAGCCGCGGCTCCGCCCCTAATATACTTATAGTTTGGCAAGGTTGGAGGGGGGACGAGGGCGGTGGGCCGCTGAGTTTACAACATGTGTTTGGATTTTTTAATAGCGCAATATTAGGCTATTCAGGCAAAATGTATTAGACACACACACACACACACACACACACACACACACACACACGTATAAGTCCAAAACCACGCTACACCCCTGTACCGGTAAACAAAATAGTTTGTTTTGTTTAACGACACCACTAGAGCACATTGATTTATTAATTATCGGCTATTGGATGTCAAACATTTGGTAATTTTAACATATAGCCTTATAGAGGAAACCCGCTACATTTTTACATTAGTAACAAAGGGATTTGTTATATGCACCATCCCACAGACAGGATAACACATACCATGGCCTTTAATATATTAGTCATGGTGCACTGGCTGGAACGAGAAATAGCCCAATGGGCCTACCGACGGGGATCGATCTCAGACCGACCGCGCATCAAGCGAACGCTTTACCACGTGCACTGTGCTACATCCTGCCCACCTGTACCGGCAATTACTCGGTAAGATTATTATATCCACTGAAGGTCTAAGGTCTAAACACATTTGTATGGGGACATTCTCCGAGTTCCACTTTAAATATGTCCAAGACAGATGTGCCGATTTTATATTTAGACATGCCTAGATAGCCAAAATTTAATGATATATGAATTTATGGTATTAATTAATAATAGCTTATTAAATATTTTCTCGTTTTCTTGATTTGGTTTTGGAGGAGAAGAATTATATATGATATTTAATCATATATCTCAAGGCAGAAAAAAACTAATTACTCTGGCTGCCCCCTTCCAGACATCCTAACCTGTAGTAATTTTAATGAATATCTGCTTCATCAATGGTGTAGGAAGGTATCAACACCGGCGTAGCCAGAATTTTACATCGGGGGGGGGGGGGGGGGGGGGGGGGGGGGGGGGACATTATCTGTGAGTCATACTATACTTATAGGGCGATAGGAAACGATATACGCCAGTCTGTATCAAAAAGTGTGAGAGGGGCACTCCAACATTTCTAGAGTAAGGTGTGATGAGCATAACCCAGAACCACCATTAAATTGAACGGGGGGGGGGGGGGGGGGGGTCTAGACAGTGGCGAGATATTTTTTTTAGCAGGTAAAATTGACCATATCTATGATGCACACGACAATAGATAATTCAAATTCCACTTATGTTCATGTACTGGAAAGTTGATTGGTTGGTGCCAACCTATTATAACCGATTACCGATTCCCAACACAACCCTCTGCGCACGCCTCTGACAACGAACGTCGCAGGTTCGAATCCCGCGGCAGGAGAGGGGTTTTTTTTTTTTTAATGTATGTTTAAAAAACGCATCTCTGTAAAGATATCATTGAATTAAAGCGGGTACTAAAAATATTAGGTGGAAAGGGGCACAAAAATACCTTTGCCCCCATTCAAGCTTTAAAAAGTGGGATGGTACATGTCTCCCTACCCTCCCCCAGCCCTCTACGCACATTCGTCTAAGTCAAAAGGATAACTATTATTTTAATTATATTGTAACGTACATAACACTAAAGTAACAGTACTAAGTTATACACACAAGCACGTATAGCACCAATTGGTCTTAGTTAACAATCGTGTCATACTCTCGTATTATACTCAACATAAAATGTTACGCACATTCGTGGTTTAATGTTAACAATAAAAGTAAGCCTTTTCTGATTGACGTTTTCTTTTTCATTATTGATTGATACCAAGATATGACTTTTGCTTCTAGATGTATTTATAATAATATATTGGTACTAAATACTTAAACAATTCCAAATATTTGTTATACATAACAATATCGTCATCATTTGACGAAAATAGCATTTGTTATACATGCATAGTATCATGGCATCATAAGATACCAACTGATGACGTCATGTTGCATTTTATAATAACAATAGCCATATATATTAGATGCCGAATTTTTCAATATTTGGTGTACCAATAAAGCCCACAATGACATTTGATGATGTCCTTGGCCTTTGTACTTAGTATGGGCATACCACTGCATTTTACGGCGTTATCACCCATATACAATACGGACATTCTAGGTATCCTATTGGTCCTTGTGAATGACGTCACGAATAGGAAAACAAGCGAACAGTTTAGAAAAGTAGGCCAATCAATGTCAAGGACATTTATCTGCTATTTATGGTATTTTATATACTGAGACTGCGCAGATAGGTTGGAGAACGATGATTGGTCAGGTTTAATATTATGCATACGGATGACGTACCAGGCGCCCGAAGACGAAGAGAATCACGTGACAAACTAGTCGCCATGATGAATAGTGCGCTGCACTGTGAAGTAATGGACTGCAAAAAGTCTATTTCTAATCTTTGATATAGGTCATTGTTTCAATTTGTAATTGAAGCTACGCCATCCACAGGTAATTGTTAGATTAATAGCAACGTTAATCACTGTGAATGTTGTCATATATACTGATTAAATGCTATTTTTGTTGATAGGGAAGTGGGTAACTGGTTTGCTTTGAAGGATCGCCCCTCTGTTCGTGTATCCATGAAAATGGCTGCCGCCTGCTCGCGCCTTTTCTAGCACGTTGCAAGGCAAACAATCGCGCAGTGATCTCGTGTTGCCCAAACATGTCAACATCTGATGTATTAATTTGGTGTGAACTGTTATCCCTAAGTTTAGCAATGTTTATAATCTATGTAAGGAGTAGATGCGATAATTTCGACTACATGATGATCGAGATTTTAACCCGCGGACAATGAAAGTTGAAACGGTAGTCCGCCTAATAGGCTCCAGTCGGCCTATATTATTCCATTTTGTTTTCAAAGTATTTTGCCAGGTTTTTCAATAGTTGTGCAGTGTTAACAACAATTAATGCTAGTTTACTACCTTTTTAACTGTAATCAAACTAAATAAATAAATTCCAAGAATGTAGGCCTAATAAAAGTAGCATGGTTATTTGGTAGGACTTTGCTGTCACATATAAAGAACATTATAAATACTTATAATTATTATTATTATGATAGTATTCAATTTAAAAAAAAAAAAAAAACCCTACCTACCTACCCAAATTTTTTGGGGGATGCAATTGGAAATACACCTATTTAAAAAAAAATTTGCCTAATAAATAGTTAGGGTTAGTGACAGTGCCAAAGGAAAGCAGGGCTTGCACTGTGTATAGCCAAATTAGCCATTGGGTAATAAAATGAAAAAAATGGCTGCTAAAATTTTGGCTAAGCTATTTTCTATCATCTGATGTGAACAAACGGTTACATAATCTATCCAACACCTCAAACATAATAATACCAAATATTCAATTAGCGTAATAGCGATCTCGCGACCAGTAACGAGAGACATTTTCATCCAGAATAGAGCCTAATGATATGCTCATTTTAATAATCACGGTTATTAATTTTAACTGCATGCACTTATCATGTATGGAAGATCTGTAACTTGCTATTTTAACTTTGTAACGTCTTTGAACCAAAAAAAGACTGACAATGCGTGTCATTTTGAATATACATGCCCGTTCAGGACCGAAAGACGTGTAGGCTATCCCAAGGTCTGAGTTCAGCCAGATGGAGCGAAAACAAAACGCCCGCTAGATTGGTTTATGCGCTTAACGTTAAACCAAATGGACACGTCGGACACCAATAAAATAGTTTGCTAACATTGGGAAGAACGTTCATTAGCTGAACTGAGGACCGCTGTTGACGCGAATATATTTCAGTCAGCTGAGACCCACGTGTCAAGAGACATCGTTGCGAACATTAACCAATATGATTACACATAAAGTAAATCTTGATGTAAATTTATAAATAAAAAACCCAGTAGTTTTTCACATCAATGAATACCTAACTGCAGTTTCGTTTATTTCCTTTGTCTTTGTTAACTTCATACCCATGGTTGAGAGCACACATGCAGATCGCGATCGCGGGAAATGAACATGCAGTATTATACAAATTTCAGTTAAACATACCCTAAATAAAACAGAGTTGAAAATTAGCAGTCGCCCATGGCGACCTTTATCAAGCCTTGAAATAAAACATTTTAGTGTACCTGACACAATGTCCTGCACCAATCAATTTGTGCCTGACATGAAAGAAATTGTACCTGTCACAAAACATTGTAAATAAAAATGAAATAAATTAGGTTTTGTGTTGTTTAATAATTGATATATTTAATTAATAAATAACCAATGCAGCAGTTAAGGTAATAGTCACCAAATGATGACATTTATTATTGTTACAGCTTTAAGCTGTATCCTAACCGGCCGCGAGCTACATGAGAGATTATTTTAGAAATCATGGATTTCAATTGCTGTATCCTAATCGCACGTGTGCGACGCGACATATAAATATGTTGTGTCACGCGCGTACGGTTAGGATGTGGCATTGGAAGTCCATGATTTCTAAAATAATCGCTTGCAGCCTGTTAGGATAGGGCTTAAGAAACCCATGAAACTGTTGTCACTATCACTTTGTGTTGAACTTTCAGATTCATGATGATCTGACTCACTCCTCAATTTTTTTCAATGTCATCAGTGTCTTGTTTGTGGTAATATTCAATATTTTTGGTTGCCGAGTGATCTTTAGCATTTGACACACGCAGATTTGTGGACTTTGGTATGGGTTTAAAACTTAATGTTTTTAATATGAATTTTAACTTTATTCATTATGAAGTTACCTGTCAATTCATCGTTTTTCTTTTGATGCAAACAGACTATATACATGGTTATTATTATAACAAAGACATTTCTAGTTTTGATTTTCGCTGTGCAGTTAAATTTGAGAAGGGCTGATAAGATTTTTTGTCAACTGGCCCTGCTGGCGACCATGGTTTTCATGTTAATTTTCAACCCTGATAAAATTAGTTTACAATAATCATGATATTTGTTAGATAATGTTGAATATAAATCTGTAAGACTGCGAGGTGACATTTAATAAGTTAGCTGGATTTTAAAAAGACTAAATTTTAATTTTATTAAAGGAGGTCAATTAAGGCATTTGGCTTGGTATGCATATTCAACGATATATAATGCACATTATTGCTTAATATCAACACGTATAATCGTATAGTTAATTAATAAAACGGTTAAATGTGACGACTGTTATATATAACGGGCGCAGCCATTTTGTACCATCTCAGTGAGTATGCCCTCTGGCGAGCTGGTGGTTACGTAATACTTAACGCGTCACGTCAGGAATGAGCCTTAGAACTAGAGAAACACAATCTACCTGATTTTTGCGGGATGATAAATAGTCATACATTGCAATGTTCTGTAATAATACACATCCCAGTAAGCCAACAGTAAGTATATCCAGCACTATATATATTATTTTTCAATACAAAATAAAATACCATTGTCAAAGTGGCTACACAACAAGTCGAAACAATTGACAATGTTTTGCCCATGCATTAACCTACGTACTGAAATGATACACGGAGTGTTTTCTTAGTTAATTGGTCTGTGCTGTTAGTTGCTTCTACCTTTGATTCCTGATTGGCAGGTGTGTATTTGATTGGTAACCAGACGAGCCAATTAATTGACGCTGTCTAGACACAAAAATACATACCGGTATTGTGGAATATTACCTGTCGCCCCTAAAATTGTAATGGACATGGTTTATTACTGTAAATAGTTCTGTAAAACTATTGATTACGTAGATTTTTCCATCTAAAAACACAGAACTGACCAATTATGTAGTCCCAAAGAAAAGAAAATTATCACTTGGGTATTGTGGGTTGTCGTTTTTGCTCCAATGTAGCATATCAATAGGCGTAATAGTATAAATTTTTCCTTTGGATTATTAAACAGAGAAAAACACTATAACCCCATTTTTTTCCGTTAATGCAACTTGAAATATATTTAGTTAAATAGTTTATTATATTATTACGTCATTTATGCTGTTTTACAAGTCAGGTTGATCAAAGAGAAGCGCCTTGTCGAAAATTACTGCTTTTGTTTACACTGTACATACAGGAGATGGTCAGGAGCTGACGTCACTTCGCCCCAAGCTATCCCACAGGACATCACAAAAACGAAACAAAATGGCTGCTCCCAGTTAGCAGGAATAATCATGGTTTTTTTTATTAACTCTAAAATTACGCGTTTTTCATTTGCTAAAGTGTCAGTATGTGTTGGTGGTCCGGGTATGCATCTTTCCAACACATAAGGCTCTTGTTTGAGTTGACCCTACCTTTAAAGGTCTACATTTATCAAAAACATAATTCACTATTGTTTGGTATCTATGTATACCTTTTACAATATATATGAAGTATCAATAAAATATATTAATTTTTTTTTACCCTTTTTTAATATATTCACAATAAAAAGTCGCGTTTTTCCCATCACTTGCCGAAAAGCCTCTAAACTCCAAGAGTTGAGTCATATGACCGCGTGACACGCTAACCGGCATAACATGAAAGCGTTATTCACAGCCTTTCAGACGTTTTACATGGAAGTTGAACGCGAAAATGTTAATCTATTGAATTAAATTGGATGTATGGAATATTATTTTGAAGATTATCTTTCAAATGTTAAACATGGTGACCATTGTTTGGTGTATGGTTGTACAAAAGCTGCAGTTAAAGGCAAAAGAAGTTTGCATATTTTTCCGAAAGACAAACTGACATTGTATGCATGGAAGTGGTTCTTAAACCGAACACATGCGTATTGGAAAGGACTGTCAAGATGGGATACGATTTGTAGTGACCACTTAACATCTGGGGATTACGACAATTATCTAAGATGGTCGATGGGAATAGCATCAAAACTTAAAGAATGTGACTGTTCCAAGCCTGTATCCCCCCGGTTCATCCTATTTGCAGCCCGGAGCCCGAACGTCGCCTGGAGACAAAAACAAAGCCCGAATGTCAATGCTGATGTGTACCTTGTTCATATTTGGCACAAAGATACACCTCAATATGATTCATTTATATAAGTTAAAAAAATAAAAATAGGAAAAATAGTTTTTAGAAAAAAAATCACATAACGAAATCCCAAACAAAAACAGATAGGCCTATCAAATGTTAATGCAATTTTTTCTAACAAATATTTTTCCGACATTTTGTTTTAACATATAAATGCATCGTGTTGAGGTGCATCTTTGTGCCAAATATGAACAATGTACACCTCAGCATTAACATTCGGGCTTTGTTTTTGTCTCCTGGCGATATTCGGGCTCCAGACTGCAAATAGGCTGACCACATTTGGCTTGCCGGATCATCGTCTGTCAGTAAAACACATCAACAATGTACATAATCTGCCAGTACTTATTAAATATTTGAAATATGTTTACATACAGGAAAATAACCTTTCAGTCATGTATTTTCTACAAATGTCACTTTAAAAAAAATAATTGCTAAAAATTGACAAGTAATATATTGATCAGGTAATATTATTTTGTTATTCAGATTTATTCCAGTTTGTACACAATTAGCTGAAAAAGATGCATTTTCATATTCATATATAAATACTCTATATAATACTGTGTAAAACAATTTTGGCTAAAGCATTTTCAATATGGCTAATGATTCCAATATTTTGGCTACAGGTATTTTTGATCCAGGGTGAGCCTTGGGAAAATCCTTCTGATTATTTTAACCAATTAATGCATAACTTACACTTAAACAGAATGAAAACATCATGATGATGGCAACATATTTTTCAATTCTTTGGTTGTTGAGTTATTTTAATTTTTTAAAAGTACAGTATGTTTTTGAAACACCAACTAGTGAAAATTTAAATATCTTTTGAATAATGTATTTATATTTAAAATAGAAATAAAAATGTGCAACATAAATTGTGTAACCTTAAATGATATTGGGTATATCTAACCTAATCAAACTGGCAAAATTTTGTTGGTCTTCTGTTTTACTTGAAGTGAGATTATATCAATGCATGTCATACTGTTTGCAGTACCAGTCAAGTGGTGTTTGGTTCACAGTTGTAATGTCGGAAAATACTAATTATTACTTAAATTTTGACATAATAATCACACACTAATTATCAGTAAGGTTTTTTTGGTTGAATTCTGTCAGTTTTAATTTGGATTCGCGTAACTTTGTTAGGGAATCTTACAAGCATCCAACTATATTATAACTATTTTTACCTTCTGACTACTGGATTAATTGGAGTGGGTACATGTCTATAACTTTTACTCTCATATATTGAAGGCTCAAAATTCATTTTGTTGATTGGGAGGCAAATGTTTGAAATTGAGAAGCAGTGATAGAGTACAGGTATTGCTATCATTTTTCACTTATTTTATTAAATCTGTACAAAATAAAGAGTCCACACAAATTATGTACCTGATTTATATGTTTTATTACCTTGACCCTGAGACGGTGACAGATTATTCACATTGTATGTCATTATCACTTTCAGACTCGCTACTCTCTCCTTCAGCTTTCTTTCTCTTCATCATTTGAGCACCTTGTTTTTACATTACATGTTAAACCGAATGACCACTCCGAGAACCAGTCTAAATAGTTCATGATGTTTGCATCACTCGCTATCAATGAACTGATTTGAAAAACCCTAATCGGCCAATGAGATCCGAATGAGTTTTGAGAATGTTGTTGGTAGATAATTCTTCCATTATTGGTGTGCGAACCAATGTACAATGGCCGCGTCCACAATGTTGGTACAAATGTAGTAATGTTTTAAAATATTTAAGTTCTTCAATTAAAATGCGGAAAATTCATGACAAACACAAATCAAGAATTCTGGGATATACTGGAAACAATTTTTATAAGTAAGATGGAAAGCAAAAGCTGCTTGTGAAATGGATTAATTATTGGAAAGCGTTTTGTGTATTTTGAGTGGCAATTGCCACCTGCTAAATTCGAGCCTTGATATTCAGGTAAATTGTAAATACATTTAAAATAAAGTGCATATTTAAATAAGTATTATTTTCTTGGTTTTTCCAATTTTTATGATATTTTAGATCAGTTAATGTTGATTAAAATTAGGCAAATAATATTTTAAAAGTTTGGTTTACTTGCAGGCATTTGTGACCAGATATCCATTATTATGTCCGTTATTCACAATAACTGTTTTTCTGACCAGAATTATAATTTTTTTTTAAACAAACTACAATTCATATACCAATATATGGTGATTTTCGTTGTTGGTAAAACAATAAAAATTATTATCAAATACGCTGTCACAATCTGCTATTGATTTCTCAAAATGACCGCAATGTTTTGCCACTGTTGTCTAGCAAAAATACTTGCCGAAAACCACCTTTTCAATTCCAAGGTATTTTTTTATTATTAAAAAAATTAAAAACTAAAGCTGCCATACTCTGAAATGATCTTATTTTCTGTTCTATTATTATTTCCGGTGAGAGCTGTCTGCGAAATAAAAGGAAATATGAATTGGGGAAATGTACTGTATACTAGTGATGCTCCGATTAATTGGAATAATCAAAGATTGGTTTGTAAAATTCAAATTCCAACTAATCGACAGGGCTCGAAACGGCCTGTGGCCACATAACCAAATGCAATCATTGTCCCGTTTTGGCGACTTAAATATTAAAAATCACCCAAATAATAATTGGTCGATCTTCTTTAGAGCTATAATATATGAGCCAAAGGACACTGGACACAAAAAGACGTGTAATGGATTAAGTTAGCGTCAAAGACTGCATTACTCGAACGCACTGGTCAGCTGTGCGTCTTAGGTTTGGGTTAAAAACAGAAGTGGATGGGATTATGCATAGATCTAAATGAAAGCGAGGCAATACGTCATAAATCAGAGTTATCAGACTTCCAGCAGTACCGGGGGCGGGATGTAGCCCAGTGGTACAGCGTTTGCTCGATGCACTGTCGGTGTGGGATCGATCCCTGTCTGTGGACCCATTGGGCTATTTCTCATTCCAGCCAGTGCACCATGACTGGTATATCAAAGGCTGTAGTATTTCCTTAAATTAATGGGACATTTGTATTAATTTCGTTGTTCTTAATTTAAATACTTTATGCAAACATTTGAGATGCATTAATAATAAGACCTGTTTTTTTAAGTGAAGATGAGAATTAAGCTGAATTGATACGATTATATTTAATCGAAATAACCTGTACCAAGGCTATGTTCATACATTTGGTTACTTCCGTGACCGACCAAACTGTTCGGTGGTAGCTAATCAGGGGAAGGAACTCTATTACAAAAGCTTTTCCATAATTTCTCGATGTTTTTCGGAAGGGAATTACATGTGCAAAATGTATCGTATAATAGTACGTAAACAATTTGCAAGGAAGGAAATACTCTTGTTTGGTGATGTTGTCCTCTCTTATTTTTACTTTTTTTTATTTTTATTTTATTTTTTATTTTTACTTTTTTTTTTTTCAGTTTAAGAGAGAGAAAAAATTAGGGTTGGGGGGGGGTAAAACTAGGGACGGTCGGTAGACCGGAAACACACCCATTTTTTTGTTTGGCCTAAACTGAACAGTAAACGAATCATCTAGTTCTATTGTGTTTGTTTAATATAAATTGTACGTCTGAAGGTTCCATTAGACCAAATCAATTCCTATTGCCGATAATGTTAACGTTTACTAATAAAACTGATATAAGCAGCGTTTCAACACACCCAGGAAGTACAGCAATAGAAAGTGTGGCACCTCACATCTAATCTAGCTGCAAGAAAATGGGGGGGTCACGTATCATTTAAGAGATTTAATTTATGTTTTTAATAGCAACCGCCATTTTTGCTGAAAATTGCAGTTCCATTTTTGGGGGTACCCCGCATTAGTTTCAACCTCTGGTATATACTGCATAACAACTATTTAACAAATAAAAGTGTATTTATTTATTGTCAATGGATAATAGTATTTGCACAAATAGTCAATGTCAAATATTACTACCAATCGCACCCACAGCTGCTTTTACTCCGTAAATATTTGACGGTGCACGTCGAACTTTGACACAGTACTCTCTTCTTTGGTACTATGCAACCTGGAACCACATGGTTCCGCAGGTAGCAGTCCTCATTTATGGCAGAATATTACCTTGGACGAGCCATCAGGTTAGTTCAAGGTCTAGTTCATCAATTGTCGATAGTTTCCGGCAAACATCGGAGATAGGCGGAAAAAAATGTCCCCACCAAGACTGGCACGCTTAACTTGGTCAATAAGGGGAGCGCGGTAGTTGCGTGATGTGGTTTATGACGGCAAATAAATTCATTACGCCGTATGTATGGTTTGGTGTCCGGTGTCAATGAAAGTTATGTATTATTTCAGCAATGAAAACATTTTTCTTTTTTATTGATTCAGAAATCTCCGACTGAAAACCCCACTAATTTGGCGCCAAATTTGTCACGTGATAAGAGCGGTCATGTTGTCTTTTTCCCCCACTGTTCACCAACATCGTCTGATATTTTGTCCTCAATTGCAGATTTAATTGGTTGTAACTGATGTTTTTAACTTTCTGTCATTCTGTTTAAATTCAGCAATCCTTTATAAAATACCATAAACTTTTAATTTTATAAAACAATGGAAGTGGTAGTGTTTATCATTAAAATCATTTATCTTGAGTGACAAATAATATATACACCGCCTTAACAAAAACTAAACTTTATTTTTATTTTATCAGCTGGCGATAAGCGATCGATTCATTTGATAAAGATGGAAATAAAATGCACAGAATTTTTTTTATTCCACATTAGGGGATCACTTTATATATATTTCATTATCTGCTACTTTATATTTATTCTTAACCATTTGTTCGAAGGTTTTGAATTCTGGCATGGCTGATGCGGAATCAAAGCCAACAATAAATAAGTAAATTACAAAAAATATATATCATCGATCAGAATGATTGTTACATTTTTTAGCTTGTTCATCAAAATGTTTACTCACATTTGGCGAGCGCTCAACAGGATGAAGTTTAGTGGTATACAGTGACTATTTCGCCAGATTAGGGATTAACCTTTAGACTACTGGATTAATTTTTGACAAAAAACATGTTTAGTGGGTACAAGGGTATAATTTTTACTCAAATATATTCACTTAAATCTTTTATAAATACATAAAATGAAGTTCATATTTGAATCGGTAAGTATTATTTTCCGGGGGGGGGGGGTCTTCAAATTTTTATGATATTTTAGATTGGTTGATGTTGATTAAAATTAGGCAAAAAAATTAAAAAGTCGCATTTACTTATGGGCATTTGTGGCCAGCTGTTCAGTATTTATGTCCATTATTTCAAACAACTGATTTTTTGACCAGATTTTTTTTTTTTTTTTTTTTTTAAAGCGAACTACGATTCATATTCCAATATTTGGTGATTTTCGTTGTTGGTAAAACGATCAACTTTATTATCAAATTAGCTGTCACAATCAGCTAACGATCCCTGAAAATGACCGCGACATGCCGCCATTGTTGTCAAGCGAAAATACTTCCCGAAAATTCCAAGGTATAATCCATTGAAAAACAATCTACATGAACTGGACCCATATTCACAAAATATCGTAAGCCTAGTTTTACACGTAAACGTAAATCTATGACTGAAGAGCTATTCACGAAAAAACAAAAACGTAAGTTACGTGTAAAGTTGGACGTAAATATAAGAGTGCCTCAGGTTGCAACTAACGCTGCACGTAAGTTGTGTACATATAATAAATCAAGCACGATCGCCGTTATTTACTATTATTTACGGAAACTAGCAGCATTTCCAATAAATGAAGCAGTTTGCTATGGCGAACGCCCACGGATTGAACATATTTTTGTTCGTGATCGAACGGATGTTTTCGACTTGGCCAATTTCTCCTGAGTTATCTTTTCCTTTTTAAGAAATGTCCTCAAGTTCGTACCAAAACGCGGATCCCCACCAATACCAAAATGCCATGGTTCACTGTTCACAATGCTATTGTTAGCAGACGACAAACAAAATTGCGTTTTGCGCATTTGTTATTTACCCGGTAGCCATCGTTTCTAATGTGTTTTTATTAATTACTCCAGTGAGAATGTTAAATCGTAGATTTACGTCCAACTAAGTTAAGTTTACATTTACGACCATCTTTGAGAATAAGGTGCTTCTTGCACGTAAACGTAAATCTACGGCACACGTAAGTGCTAGTCGTAGACGTAAATTTACACTTTTTTGTGAATATGGGTCCAGGAAGCTAACTTGTCTTCTGCTCCGCAAGGCTCGATGGGTAGGTGTAAACCACTTGCACCAAGTGATCCATAACTGGTTCAACAACGGCCATGGTTTGTGCTATCCTGCCTGTGGGAAGCGCAAATAAAAGATCCCTTGCTGCTAATCGGAAAGAGTAGCCCATGTAGTGGCGACAGCTGGTTTCCTCTCAAAATGTCTTAGGTCCTTAACCATATGTCTGACGCCATATAACCATAAATAAAATGTGTTGAGTGCGTCGTTAAATAAAACATTTCTTTCTAACTTGTCTTCCATTTCCTGTTACTAAATCGTTTCCAGTGAGTGTTGTGTGCACTGTATGTCAACTAGTGTGATGTCGGGCGAGATGTCTCGTCTGCAATAATCGGAAGGTTAAATATGACTGGATGAGTTTTGTTTAATTTCTGCTTTCCTGGGAATAATTTAATTATTTGTGTGCATGCAGTGATCTATTGTTACTCAGGTCTAGCTCTGGCACTTAGGGAAATAATATTATGTAATTATTTGTATTTTGTTAGAAAATAACCTGAGTTTTACCATTTTTGAAGTTTAATAGATGTTTTAGCGAAATGTTCTACTTAACCAGAGCTAGCCCTGTTACTACTTAATTAATTATTTTCTTATAATTTAGGGTGCTAAATTGTTTTTGCTCTGTGTTTAAGACATTAAACATCCTAAAATGTGATTACAATGGTGATGTTATGATGTGTTTGACATCAGTAGCCAATAAATAATAAATTAATATGCTCTAGTGGTGTTTCTAAATAAAATAAACTTTATGTATGTCCTGAACTGTTATTATAAACAATATATATTTTGTTGATGTTCTGTCATTAGGTAATGATTCTCAAACAGTTATAACTTAGTGTTTATTTGGTATTTTTCAGGATGGAAGTTGACCAGCATGAGCAAGCTATGGAGACTGGTGGTTTTGACTCTGAAATGGATACTGCTGTCAGCAAAGATGGTTCCATTGATCCAAGTAAGGAGTTGGGTGCTAAAGAAAAACTGAGCAGATCCAAGACTAGCGATGGTGAACAAAATGACGTGAAAGACTCTAGTTTGATTGTGGGAAATGGCAGTCGTGATTCTGATGATAGTTGTGATTCCAGTAAAGAGAGTTCAGATGGGGTTGATGGTGAACTTGAGAAAAACAGTGACAAGCAGTCAAGACAAGAATGTGTTATGAATGGCGACTTGTCTGATCACAGCTCTCTGTCAAGCAGTAGTGAACATGATGCAGAAAGTGAAAAATATGAAGGCAAAGGACTGGACTTTACAGAAAAAAGTTCCACCTCTTCACAGAATGGAATGTCAGTTGAAGTAGAATGTACCACCATTAGTAATTCAGGAATTGTGCCTGAAGACCAATCTGAAAAACTTTCAAAGGATGAAGAGTATAAGAGAGGTACTGAAAGTGATGATCAAAGTAAAGAAAGCAAACCTAATGAAGATAACAGCCTTATTGGTGATACAGAGGAGAGTGAATGTATTGATGATAAAGCAAATGATGAAACTGAAGGCAAAAGCATTGGCAAAGATTCAGAGAGAATGGACGTTGAAGAAAATCGGGATGATGACGACAAGATCTCAGTTAGTGCAGAATGCACTGATGTACCGAGTAAAAGTGATGAAGATGAAACTGAAGTGAGCAAATCAAATGAAAGTGAAGATAAAATGGAAGTCTCTACAACTACTGTTGAAGAAGAAAAAAGTAATAAGAATGGAGACCGTTCTGAAGAGAGCAAATCTGATCATTCTGAAAATGATGAAAAAGGCAGTGAAGCAGAAAGCTGTGCAACCAATAATGAATCTGACAATTCTAAAAAAGATGGCAAAACTGAGTCCAAGCCGATTGAAATTAATGATGTTGAGGATCGTGATAGTTCTTCCAGCAACATAATGAAAGATAAAAGAAGTATAGGAGACATTCTGTCTTCCAAAAAAGACAAGTCATTTTCCTCAGAGTCATCTCTTGTGGGTAACCCTCCCTTTATAAATGTCACATATTCTGCTCGGGGTCCAGTTCCAAAAGTAACTTCTATTGGTAACAATCTTTTGAATACTTCATCATCTGTAAGAATGGTGGTTCCCTCCTTGAAATCTCAAACCCATCCACAGTATCAAAACCAATTCCAGTTCTATTTACAAGGTCCAGGTGGAAACAATGCCAAACAGTATGTGAGTGTTTTAAGTACTCAACCTGGAATTCGAGCTCAAGATCGTCAGATTAATAATAAGCCTCAAGAGAAAATTGAGCCCCCACGTCCACCACAATCCAGCATGGATATGATAGAACTGTCAAGATGGGAAGTAAAACAAGGGCTACATAGAAGAGCAAGAAACACAAAAATTAGACCAGAATCTGAGCTCAGCAATCTTGCAAGATTTCTTCGCGACTTCGGGCAGGATTTGGTGAAAGAAGCCGTCTATAGTGATCTGGTTAAAATTCAACAAAAACGCAATGCAGAAGGAAAGTTGAAGACTAAAGAAGCTGAAGATTTCAAGAAGTTAAGAAATGTTCATCAGGAACTTCACGAAAAAGTTGGTCCATGTAAAGTTCATTTTAATCGAAAGTGTTCATGTGGCTTCAAAACCGAGTCCATTAATGTGATGTATTCTCACAAACAGCGTCCTCATATTGATGTGTATGATATGTGCTGTGCATATTGTTCTTTCGTCACAAGAAATCCTCATGCTTTCAAATTTCATCTTGAGGGCGAACATAATGTCAAACCCATCATAGAAATGAAACCACCACTGTGGGAGTGTAATCTGTGTCCTTATGAACATAACATTAAAAACAAACTGACACAACATAAATTCAAATGTACCAAGAACTTCAAACTGCATCTAAATCTTCATCCAGCCTGGATGCCTGGACCAGAGATCAATTTCTGTCTTGAGAATATGATGTATAAATTACCTGTCGTTAAGACACCTCAAGCCCAGATGTTCAACAAGCCGACTATTCGTGCCCAGCCCAAAATAGGTCCGCGTCCACCAGCACCAAGAGTGAGTGAAACCATTCAGCAGATCAATGCTGCACGTGCACAGGCACAACAGATGATGAAGTTTGGTGGGCAGAGACCAGGCTTGGCACCAAATGTGAATTTCTTCCAGAACAATTCTGCCATGCAAAGAACTCCTCTTAGAACAGTGTCCTCTACCTTAACTGGAAATCGCCCAGGCTTCCATCTAAACAGGATGCCTACATCTTCTGCAATGCCGTTGATGATGAAGCAACAGATTAGAAATCAGACGCCAAAAATGTCTATGGTCACACCAAAATCTACAACCACCAATGTCACTTCCAAGATCAATCATCTGATATCAATGAATGACACGGTGCTGGATATATCTACGAAGGGACAAAGCAATTCAGGATTTGAGATATGTGAAATATGTGGAGGATATGTTAAAGATCGAGCAGCTTTGCGTATTCACTTCTTTTATGCTCATCGAATTGACATGCCTTATGCTGTCTTTGACCGCATTCATCCACCGTTGTACTGTGCTACTTGTTTCTCTCGTTTCTGGACTGCTCAGGGTCTTCAGAAGCATCTTGATGTCCACAAAGAGGATTCTTCTGGCGGGGTTGCAGGAAAGTGTGTTGTTTGTGGCCACCGAGTCCCCAACATCTTGATGCACATGAGGATAGTGCACAACAAAGCTTTGAACAATTTTTTGAAAGAATGTAAATGCATATTCTGTGGGACCTCATTCCAGAACAAAACAATTGTAGAAAACCACATGGCAGCCATACATGGTGTCGTCGTCAAGTCTGGGGCTCCAGTTGAATCTCCATCCTCTAATTCTCCACGACAGGCAACTGAAAAACAAGGACAACCTAGTCAAAAGTCTGGTACTGCTCTTGTAAAAGGCAGTGTGTGTGTATTGTGTAATCTGAATTTCGGTCGCAATGTTGATCTGACAAGGCATTGTATGAAGGTGCATCATACTTGCATGAAATGCGGTATGGTTGTTGCCGACAAATTGTCTCTTATGAAACATACTTGTCTCGAATCTGCCGCAGGCCTAAGAAACTGTGAACTCTGCGGGGAGAAAGGTTTTCATCCCGCATACCATGTTAAACACATCAGAGATAAACATTTGAAGAAGTGTTCTGTGAAAGTTAAGAAGTTATTGATGGATAAGGATAATAATGTAAATGTTGGGCCTAGCGATCGGTCAGTGGGAAAGCGTAAATTACCAGCAGCTGATGAAGTCATTGATGTTGATAGTCAACCTTCGCCAATTAAGAAATACAAGCAGTGTAAGGAGTCAGTCAGGCTGTACAGGGAGTCCATCCTGTTGGCATCGGACAACGATTCTGATTCAAGTACTTCTAAGAAAAGAAAGCTCAGGGATACCGAAAACCAGTCTGAAGATGATTCTCACAAATCTGTTAAGAAGGCTAAAACTAATGAAGAAAGTCAATCTCATGACAAAACTGAAGATAAGAACACTAATTCTGATATGGATACTAGTGATAAAGGAAAAGCAGAGGAAACAAGGTCAGATGCTGAGGTCAATCCCAGTGGTAGTGGTGACACTTGTAAGACTGATAGTCTTAAAACAGCAAACAAAGAAGAAGAAAAGGATACTTCTGAAAACTCTGATATGAAAAAGTCTACTCAGGAAGCAGCTGCCAGTTTCAAGAACTCTGATGATGCATCTGAGAGTACGCAGGACAAAGATGAAGCAGTTGATAGTCCCAGCAGCAGTTCGGAACAAAAAGCAAAAGCTAGTCCACCACCAGCAACAAAACCCGAGAGTGTAACTCCACAGGATGAAAGTATTGCTAATGATGGCGATAGTTCTAGTGATGAAGGGGATAGCAGTGCCTTCTGTGGCTTCCAGAGTCTGACGAAACCAGACAAGGACACAGACGCTGACATTGATATTGAAAGTCTCAATTCAGATTCAGACTCTGACTAAACATGACTAAAACTGCCTTGGTGTATATATATATATATATATATTCTCTTTTTCTTTTTTTTTTAGGTGGGATGCAATATATGTAAACACACACACACACAGCATAATCATTTGTTGTGACAAAAGGTGTTAAATTTCCATCCATTTTAACACCTTAATAACTTGAGATAGCTGTATTCCGTAGCATTGTTTACTTTAGAAGTATTTCTCATGCTAAATCTGAAATTTAACCAAATATTATAAACTGCCACCAGTCTCGAAAACTGAAGTAATGCGGCATTAATTTTGACTGTCCCAAATAATGTGTTGTGTATTCCATGATAGATTTGTTTGAATTGAAGGGGTGTTTTTTTTTGTTGCTTTTATGTGCAAGATTCTTAACTGATGTACTGTGGTACTTAATTATTGAAAATCATTGAATGTTTGTTGTCTGGTGTCCTATGGTGTTGTACAGTGAATTCACGTAAATCATTGGTGTTTGGTTTCATTGGCTTCACATTGGGACCAAATTTAATCCTTTTTCCCCCATTGTCTATGATCAGAGTATTAAAACCATGCATTAACCCAGTTCTGGGCAGAAATTAGAAAATTGTAATTAATAATAGTGTATGTAGTCGTGCGTGTCTTGTAGTTGGGTATCTTGAAGTTCTTCTAGTTCAGGATTGGGGTTACAGTTGCAAATTGACATTTCAATTTTGTGAATATGTTTCATAGTAAAATTGATAGAAAGTGAGTAGCGTGTTTATGAAGCTATATTTTATTGACCTATGAGCGTGAAAATAAATATACAAAGATTTTTTTACCAACTGAATCCTGGGGGATGTTATTCGTTTTTCCTTTCATTATGAACCAAGGGTAGAAATAAACAATTTGTGCTGAGCATACAATACCCAACATAATCATAACAATTTCCAGACTTTTTTCCATTAATGATATTGAGCTGAAACTTGGATTGCTTTATCATTTAGAGTTACAGATCATTTTGCCTTCATGCAGATTTGCCCATTTTTGACAAAGTGATGTTCTTTGAACTTGGAAATACAAAGATTTGTTGGGTGCATTAGGAGACATGTATTTTTTTATTAGTACTCGGATTGCTTGTTTCAAATAGTGTGTAAATTGTTAATGGCACACAGTAGCAACAAAAGGGAGATAACTCTGAGTGGTTTGTGGATAGGCTTGATAATAGGATTTTGTTGTTGGTTATAAACATGTATGCGAAGTGAGTAATTGGGATCTCTTCGTAACCAGTCCTAGACACCTGGATACAGTCGAGGAATTTGAGAGTGATGATACTAATTTGAATTTATCAGTAGTGCCATAATGTCAGTGTTTTTGCAAAACTTGTTACAAGTTCAAACATGAGGAAATGAAAAGAACAACAAATTGCTTGTAATGTACTGTATAATGTTATAAGTACAGTATATCACAAGCTGTAGTTTGTACTTTTCTGTCTGGGAAACTGCATATAAAAGATCCTTTGATGCTTTATTAGTAGGAATAGCTTATGAAGCAGCAGTAGTTTCTCTGTTTACCAAATGTCAAAATAACTGTTAATGTCACCACTATATTGATTGATTAATTATTGGCTGTTTCAAACGACGTAAAAAAAAAATCATCAGCAAGGAAACTTCATATGCACTTTACCACATGCAGGACAGTACATCCCACAGCCTTTGATATACCATTTGTAGGGCACTGGCTGAGATTGGGGGAAAATACTATCACAGAATGGGTTGACCATTCTTTTGAATATAGGTGTGTGTATATTCAGTGTTTCTTATTGTCCTATTAGTTGTATGTAACCCAAACTGGATTTGGTCTCCCAACAATTTCATACGTACGGAAAAAAAAAACCCATATATATATATATATATATACATACAGAGGTTATTACCAGTGTTTTTCGGTATTGTCAATATAATATATATTAGAAATAAAAATTGTATTATGTGAGCCTCTGGAAATTGTTAAAATTGAGAATGACACCCCACACGTGTATAGGACAACTGTGTGATGCATGTGCAAACTATGGAATGTTTTTCGGTGTGTTGATAAACAGACCTGAAAGTTCTTTACTAGGATGTCTGGTCAGAACATATGTTCAGTCTAATAGTTGATATCAAGATTAATATTTCAGGTTCCCCTACTTATTTTGAGGAGTACTGGTATATAATACTGGGACGATCAGAAACACATTTAAATAAACAGACACTGATATTTTATGCAAGAAAATGTATTTAATTCAAAGTTCTTGAAACGTCTGGTAGTCCGCATCACCGTGACAAGACTCCCTTTAATACAACAAATAGTTTTAAAATGTGTGGAGGTGTCGTTAAACAAAAATTCATTTCCTTTCCTATTTCAGTTAAATTTAAATGGTTTGTACATACATAAAAAATTGCACTTAGAATTACTCCATAATGTATTATTATTAATATCAATTTGGAAGTCTTTGTAATGATAGTTAAATACAACAAAGTATTTATGATTTCAACACGTACTTGTGCAATTGTGACATTCCCCAGACTACAAATAAGGTTGAGATGGGGCCTGGTTGGAATGTTATTTGCTGCTGCTATTTTTTTATATTTTTTTTTTGAGCAACTTCATTTCACATCTTATTTTCCCAAAACTTCACAGAGAAATAGAATAATATCTGGAACATATTCACATTTCTCCTCACTTCGGTCATGGTCATTTTACTAAATTTCTCATCACATTTTCATGTAAATTCATACATAGGACATAACATTACTCCTTTGCAGACTTCCTTTTCTCAAGCCATTTTTCGGATACTTGACATAAAGGAATAGGACCCATACAATTGTGAGGGGATTTACTGCATTTTTGATGCATTGTTTATTCAAAATAATAAATTCATAAAGATTATTAGATACAAGTAATTAATACTGGTCACAAAAGAGTTTGTAATTAGTGTTTTTCTCCCAACAACCAATATTCATTCAGTGTGCAAGCACACGGAGGCACATACTCTTGTACATGCATGCACATAGCTCATTCACACACAAAAATCGGCCAAAACCCCCAAGCAATTGTAATGTGAAGTTAATATATTTATTTTGACATATTTGCTGATAAAATTGCTGTTTGTACAACAGCATAGTCCCAGACATACAATTTGATCTACATAATTAGTGGCCAGGTTCTTTTTGGTGGCGTTTCGATAGGTTTAACTGATTTTTTTTTATACTCAAAGTTAAACCAGAGTGGCCTGCATTTATTTGATTCATTATTAGGTCATTCTGCAATAACTGTTAGGTGAGTATTGCCTTAGTCATCCATATGAAGGCTGCAATATTGCCTTTATAATAGTCACCATACAGAGGCAGCACTGCATTCTATTCATCACAATTTAAATGCAGGCAAATCTTGCATGTATGTAAGAAATTGTTTTAACTTTCTTTCAGATGTGAAAATGCATTTCTTATTGATAACCGTAGGATACAAACTTTTTAAGATGCTTGTATCAAGCCATTTAGCATTGTGTAGGAGTCATGAACTTTGTTATTGTCAACTATTTGAATACATTCATATATTTCACTATGCTTATTTATTGCATTTAACATTGTTATATCCTGTTTCCTGTACTCTTGCTTCTGTGTAACTGTGAAAATGTTTTTCATATTTTTGTCATTCAGTTTTGAAAGTGTAACGTTTTTCTTGTGTATAATACATATATATTAGCTTACTTGATATTTGGCCTCCATCTTACTGACTCAGTGACTGTTCAAGCGACCCTTGTCGTATGTAAAATATACATCTAGCTCCTTGATATAAAGTGTGGAAGCTAACATGAATAGAGAAAATGTTTTTTTTTTATTTCCACAACCATTATTGAAGTTAATCATAATCTTGAAACCAGTTTGTTGGCATGTTGTTGGAGATGTAGAAAAATTACTGTATTAATTTAAGCTGGCCAATGAATAAATAATATGGATGTTGTCATTGTGGTTGTTTCACTCTTTTAGTATTGATGTTTAGTTGAATTAAGTTAGCTACTGCATAAACGTAGTGTGTTTGTGTCAAAATGGAACTGGTGAATTGATACACAACTGTAATGAATAACGTTAAAATTCAAATCAAAGGATATTATTACATTTTAAACATACCAACTGACACAATTTTTTTTTTTTAAATCTCAATCACCATCACAATTCCATATGTTAAATATCCTTTTTTTTTTTAAATACAGGGATAAAGGAGAGTGATGGAACAGCCAAAATGGAGATTTGCAATTCTCCCTTTAGTTTCCGGGTCCTGCATTATTGATTACTCCAGGTAATACCTTGGCTGTTCTAGCATTTTGTCCTTACCTCTATAGGAAACAAAAATCAGCTTTAATCTATAGTTTAAAGATAATTTGTTACAAACTTGTTTCCATAAATAATTTTAGTTTTTATGTGTTTAAAAGTTAATATTTTAAGTGATTTAGCATTATACAGTATTTAGTTGCATGCCAATTAATTGGGTTCCCTTTTTCACAAGGGCGAGACATAGCCCAGTGGTAAAGCACTAGCTTGATGTGCGGTCGGTTTGGGGTCGATCCCCGTCGGCTATTTCTAGCTCGAGCCAGTGCACCACGACTGGTACATCAAAGGCTGTGGTATGTGCCATCCTGTCTATGGGATGGTACATATAAAAGATCCCTTGCTGCTAATCGAAAAGAGTAGCCCACAAAGTGGCAACAGCGGGTTTCCTCCCTCAATATCTGTGTGGTTCTTAACTATATGTCCAATGCCATATAACTGTAAATAAAATGTGTTGAGTGCATCGTTAAATAAACCATTTCCTTCCGGTGGTGGATCCAGAAAATCCATGTAGAGTGACATGAGGCAGAATGCCAAGGGAACTTTGGGGGAGGTTTGTAGGGGAATCGAAAAATTAAAACTAATACAATGTATATGATAAAATTATAACCGTCGCAAAATTTAGGGGTGGGGGGCTAGATCCTCCTCTGACTATATATGGTTATTGCACACTTGATGTTTTCAGATAGCTGATAGTCCCAAATGTGACAACATAAGCGTCATATCTGCTAGACATCAAATGTTTTGCAAAAACTATGCATACCACAAGTGAGTTTTACCTGGCAATTGACTTGCACCACATCTCTTAAGTGTCGTTGCATGATGTGATTAGGAAAGTTGGCTCGGTGAGAGGCGAGGGTTTAAGAAATGTACAGTTGTACAGATTTGTTGCACACTTGTCACAGTGAACCAATGTGTGGTACAGTTATGAATTATTGCATACGGTTTGCATTTCCTTCATCATGATCATTGAACTAACTTTGCATGGGATGTAGCTCAGTGGCAGAGCACTTGCCTGAGATTCATTGGGTTGTATCTGTTAGGGTGGTGGTGGTGAGGGGGGTCCTGTCTCAACCAGTACCCCATATAGGTATGTAAAAGTGACATCTGTTGCCTATGGGAGACCACTGGGTTTTCCACATCCCAACCAGTGTCCTATGTGCGCCATCTTGTTTGTGAGGAAATGCATATAACGGATTCCTTGCTGCTGCTAATGCCTTATGATGTGTGCAATGTAACGGGTTTCGTCTGAATATTGTTAGAATTAACAAATGTTTAACATTATTAATTATCAAAGTGTCTGTCATTAAATACATTTTCCCTGCTTTTTGGGTAGGAGCAGCATATATATATATATCAATTATATATATATACTAAAAGGCAAAAGTTATTGTGACACACAAAAGACAAAGATAATTGATGACAAGTTTTTAATGCTGTGTATGAAATGTTATAACATGGAAAGAGAAATGTCCGAAGGTATGGAAACGAGCAATAGTCCATTAAAAGGGTGCACCTGCCATATGCCAATGAGCCACATCACTAGAGGGGTTCCAGAGCAAAGTTCACACAGTAGCGAGTGTGTCCACCTTGAGCATTGATACAGGCCTGGCACCGTTGTCTCACTGAGGCTACTAAACGTTGGAGAAAGTTTCTGGGAATGCCATTCCAGATCTGAGGAAGAATCTGTTTCGCAGATAAGTGGTTCGGATCCATGTGTCTTGGCGAGGGGTTGTTACGGGTGGTCGGCCGCTACGGGGACGGTTCCTGACCTGCTTGTTTGTTGATATCGTTACATAAGTGCCATATGGTGTTTCTGTGGACGTTGAATTGACATGCGACGTCACACTGCGAGGTCCCAGATTCAAGCATCCCTATGATTCTCCATCTGTCATTTTCACTGAGGCATGGCATGACAAAATTGCATCAAACAGATTCACTAATGGTGTTTTTCTGACTTCTGAAGGATGCTCAGAGTGGCAAGGATTTGCGACTGAATGTCTGGCTTTTTATGGTGAACACTGGACAGGATTTCTCCCGAATATTTCATGTTTCTTGCACAAAGCATGCAATCGCTGCAACAACTGCTTGGTTGCATTTCTTTGAGCTGTTTCATGCATATTTTCTGTGGTTTACATCCATAAATCCATTCACAAATTGATTACTCCAAACAATCCATGTCACAATAACTTTTGCCT
Organism: Gigantopelta aegis; assembly: GCF_016097555.1. Taxonomy (NCBI): domain Eukaryota; kingdom Metazoa; phylum Mollusca; class Gastropoda; order Neomphalida; family Peltospiridae; genus Gigantopelta; species Gigantopelta aegis. The sequence goes on from NC_054712.1 coordinate 25,388,157, forward strand.
TTGAGTATATATTCAAACATATAAGATAACCACCACCAATAGTTCAATTTTATACACCAGTATTTCACATTTTTATTGTTAAAAATTAATATAGATTCCACAATAGGCTACTAAATATTTTGTAAAAAAACAAACTCAAATGTACTAAAATGTATTTCATCCAAAAAATAATAATACATGAAGCATTTTCACATATTTGTACATCATAGAAGTAAATATTTGAGACCTGATTAATAGTACATATTATGCATGTATGAATGACAATTATGCTTGTCAAGTGTGCCTAGAAAGTAAAATTTAAAACAAGACGCTTGTCATGCAATGAATCATCCTTTTTGAACCATTGCAGTTACTATAGTTACAAAAACCAAACAATAAAGTTCACACATTCCAAACTTCTTGAAAGTTTATTAACACTAGAAAGAAAATTACGGTACATAATCTGTGTGATGCACATTACCGATACATGAAATCAGACACTTTTTAATTTGAGAAAAGATGGTTGCTGTCCATTGTATTCATTAACCTTTTTTGTCCAGGGCATATCTTGTTTATTGATTCAAGTAAGATCATCAAATACATCTTGGGATGGTGATGTGTTGAATATCGAAGAGTGTGGTCGGTCTGGGATCAATCCCCATCAGGGGGTCCATTGGGCTATTTCTCGTCACAGCTAGTGCACAACGACTGGTATATCAAAGGCCGTGGTATGTGCTATCCTGTCTGTGGGATGGTGCATATAAAATATCCTGTGCTACTAATGGAAAAATGTAGTGGCTTTCCTCTCTAAGACTGAAAATTACCAAATGTTTGACATCCAATAGCCGATGATTAATAAATTAATGTGCTCTAGTGGCATCGTTAAACAAAACATTCTTTCTTTCCATCGTATTGTCAGTGTGCTTGTGCTAGCTGTGTTAAATTTATACCAACAAGGGGGCGGTACGTAGCCCAGTGGTAAAGTGCTCGCTTGATGCATGGTCTGTCTAGGATCGATCCCTGTCGGTGGGCCCATTGGGCTATATTTTTTTTTCCAGCCAGTGCACTGCGACTGGTATATCAAATGCTGTCTGGGATGGTGCATATAATAGGTCCCTTGCTACTAATGGAAAAAGAAAGAAATGTTTTATTTAACAACACACTCAACACATTTTATTTACGGTTATATGGCGTCAGACATATGGTTAAGAACCACAGACATTTTGAGAGGAAACCCGCTGTCGCCACTTCATGGGCTAATCTTTTCCGATTAGCTGCAAGGGATCTTTTATTTGCGCTTCCCACAGGCAGGATAGCACAAACCATGGCCTTTGTTGAACCATTTATGGATCACTGGTCGGTGCAAGTGGTTTACACCTACCCATTGAGCCTTGCAGAGCACTCACTCAGGGTTTGGAGTCGGTATCTGGATTAAGTACCTACCAGCCTGTTGACCGATGGCCTAAATACCACGCCACCGAGGCCGGTTGAATGGAAAAATGCAGGGGGTTTCCTCTAAATATTTAGCATGGGCCGAATTTACAAGGCCTATTTTTCTTAAATGCAGGTGTTTAAGTATTGTAAATGTATGTAGTTATATGTGTGTAAGAGAAACAGGCTTTGTAAATTCGGCTCTAAATGTACGACATACAATAGCCGATGATCAGTAAATCAATGTGTTCTAGTGGTGTCGTTAAACAAAACAAACAAACTTATACCAACAAAAACGGTACTTACCATAAAAACTAGTGTCATCGGCTTTAAACAATAAGCTGTACGTCCATTATCTACTATTGCAAACCTTTTTTCTGTTTATGATAAAATGTTAACAAATGCCGGTTTAGGTTTGCTTTGCTTTTCATTTTAAATGTAAATGCAGCTTATCGGCTAGTAGCCCGAGTACTCTGTAAGAGAGCTAGACGGACATTAATTTTGTACGGTTATGACGCTCTCGCTACAAATGACAGTCTAGCTCACTTACAGTCCCGAGTACTCGGGCTAATCGGCTAGCTGTAGGACAACAACTGGTTATGTTTCTCGATACAAACTTATACCATAGGCATATGCATGTATGTATGGCAATTCATGGAATACCAGTATTTTAAAACTCCACGTGTAGAAAACAATTTGCTGCTAATTCAATTCAGACTCTTCGTGCACATACGGACTTGGGACGACTTCAAGAAACAATTGTAAATATATTGTTATGTATTCTGAAAAAGAAAACAAATCAGATTGGTCTGGGCCACAAGCTATATTTTTATTTATTTACAGCAGGATAAAAACAACCGTACATTTTTGTCCTCGTGCGGGGCATGGATGGCTGTTCTCTCCCCCCCCCGTTTTCTATGGGCCTGTTGGGCCTGCATTTGGTTCAACATGGAAAGATCAACAACATATGGCAAATGTCACCGAGTTTTAACCGTTGACCTTTTAATAACATGTTACTAATGTCTCTGGCAAACAGAGATTTAAGAAAGGTGCATGTGAACTGTTTATTGTAGTAAGCGCTGGATGACTGCGCAAGAGTGCATGAAGATAAGGACATTTTGAACTTTCATCAAAAAGGGTTAACAGTGTCCTGTCAAACAAAGTGTGTGTGCAAACCCCACTATATTCACTTATGCAAGTGTACGCTGGGCGAGCTTAGAGGGCATAGTTCCTGAGCCATATTTCATTTTACTTCATTTTCTCCCTCGCCAATCTCCAAATCTAACCCAGTTCTTTAAAACCATTGCTATTACTGGAAGGAAATGCTTTATTTAACGACGCACTCAACACATTTTATTTACGGTTATATGGCGTCGAACATATGGTTAAGGACCACACAGATATTGAGAGATGAAACCCGCTATCACTACTTCATGGGCTACTCCTTTCGATTAGCAGCAAGGGATCTTTTATATGCACCATCCCACAGACAGGATAGCACATACCACAGCCTTTGATATACCAGTCGTGGTGATCTGGCTGGAGCGAGAAATAGCTCAGTGGGCCCACCGACGGGGATCGATCCTGCTAATAGTGAATAGGGTTTGCCTGCTTCATAGTTTTAATTTATAAAACAATTTGTCTTAATTTAGCCTTGCCACTATATGGCAAGAGTTGTCTATAATACATGGCTGCATTAGATTTATCCATTTGTTTTCTTCATGAAATGTAGCAGTACCAAATGTATACAGTGGTACTTGAAATGTGCATGAGCAATGGCATAGGTTGATTTTATTTTGGGAGGGGGGGCATCCACATTGGGGGAGACCACCCACACTATCTATGCGGCGTGTTACGGGAGACATGGACATATCAAAGGAGGTGGGGACTAAAGAGGTGATGGAGGGGGGTGGGGGGCATCACCCCCTCAACCCTGGCATTACCAGTGTGTGGGAGTTTCACTAAACAAGCTACTTGATTTAGTTTAGTATCAAAGTTTCCTGTAAATACAGTACTTACCAACGACTTTTAATTTAATGTTGAAATGTACGAAAGGTACGTAGAAAATGAGACCGCCCAGGACAAAGAGGAGGGCATACAGAAACTCGATCCGAGGTTCTTCCACAATGGGAGCGATCACCAGATAAAGAGCCACCAGGACCATGAGAATTGGTATAGGTATTGGAACCTGCAATATAAATATAACCAAAAGTATTACCCATATGGTTAAACATATCTTGGTACTTATAAAAGTGATACGTGTCTACGTCAAGTGGGACGTATCGCTTCGACGTCATCAATTGGCGCACTACAATCTTACAGGAACGTCAACTAAACGAGTTGAGTGGTATAAATTAAGATCGATTATGGGTAATAAATAGGATATTAAATTTGCTACCATTTCGTATCATGTTTGTGTCCCTCGTAAAATAATTTTCATTGTCACTCGCTAAAGCTCGTCACAAATGAAAATCATTTCATTCGGGACATACACATGATACGAAATGGAAGCTCATGTTATATCATACACGGATAACAGGTTTCTTTATAGTCCGTAGTAAGTATTCATGGGTGCCAGAAGATGTCGGCGATTGGAGAGACCAGTTCAGATTAATTAGCTTTTCAAAAAGGGAATGACTGAATGTTTCACGACATCTCAGCACAAAAAATACATCCGCTATAGGGTGTCACACAATGGTAAATATATACATGAATTGGTGATCAACATCAATATAGAAATTTTAAATTAAGTTAAAAACACAGACCTGTGCAAAAATATAAGTATCACAAATTAATATGTTAAAATTTCTAATAAAAATCAGCATCTCGTAAAACTTTCAAAATAGGTTCTGAGTGCAACCCAAACGATTCCATTGCATCTTGTCTACCAAATATATCTTTCCTCGTCGGTCCAAGATGATTAAACGGAATGAACTATACTCAAAGTTGGGGGTAGCGGTGGTTTTCTGATTTGCACCACGACTGGTATGTCAAAGGCCATGATATGTGCTATACTGTCTGTGGGATGGTGCATAAAAAAGATCCCTTCCTAATAATGGAAAAATGTAGAGGTATATGTAAAAATTACCAAATGTTTGACATCCAATAGCCGATGATTAATAAATCAGTGTGCTCTAGTGGTAATGTTAAACAAAACAAACTTTAAACATTCATACCAGTATTCAAAAGGAGATTTTTTTACGTACAATGAGATTGTTTGCAAATAATGTTATGTTGGTATGGGTTTAAAACGTAATAAGATGTTTTTGTATGAATTTTTTAATATAATATAGAGTTGCATGCTAAATAATCTATTTCCGTTTAACGCAGATGGATTACACATATCTATTTTTATCAGGCACGACGGAAGCAAGTAGACATTGGAGGGGGGAGGGCTGACAGATCGGGGACGCAAAGCAGTTTCAGCCCCACCCCCTGCTCCGCCGTGCCTGTTTAACCAAACTTGTTTTAATTTGTGGCGATATCAAAATATTACAGATCAGTAAAAAATATAGCATTTTATAGTGTATATATTTTAGGCTTACGTTAACACTAAACTTTCAGCTTAAAGGTACACCTTCTACCTTATTAGGCAGTGTAGAATATTTCAGCTATTACGTTTTTCACCATTAAATTACACATTACAACCGAACTAAATGAAATTATGTAAGAGATCAATTCCCCCAAATAGTTGCCAGGCATGGCGGAGCAGGGGTCCCCAATAATTCTGAATCAAATATTTTACGGGGTAGTATACCCCTGAACCCCATTAGAAACTCGGGCGCTTTGCGTCCTCAAGCTCCCCCCCCCCCCCCCCCACACACACACACACACTCCCCCTGCATGTCTACTTGCTTCAGCCGCGCCTGGTTGCTGATATATTATAACACATTTGATATGTTCTACCTTGTATGGTCTTTCTGCGTCCTTCTTGGTAAACCTGAGAACGATGAGAGCAGTAAATGCCATCCCGTAGAACATCCAGGCGGTGAAGCTGAAGAAATCTATCAGACTTCCAATGTTACCCGGGATTATCATCATCAGGGACAAGGTGCACTGCAAGAGGAAGATATATAGCAATGTAGGGCCTAATAAGAAAGCAGTTATAGGGAGTAGCAGCCCTAGCAAGAAAATAAACACACATCATGTGGGGTTTTCCCCTCTGTTTTTTAAAACTCACTATCTTACTTTGACATGTATGAAAAATAAAGCATCTGAGATTACCTTTAGCCGAATTATTTTTAATTTCGTTTGGCCTTTGGAAGAATAATAAATTCGTACGTACGTATTTTTTTTAAGACAAAAAAAATCAATATTAAGACACTACAAAATATTACGATGTCTAGAAATGCACTATTGATATTCTAAGTAAGAAAATGTAAGTGTACTTTTAATAATGTATACTTGCTGAAAAGGCGTTTAAAATGGCTACAAACTCAGGATTATCCCTTTAAGAATATCGCCTATAGATTTCACCTATATATAAAACACACAACGGTGCTTCAAATTAACCATCGCTGGATTTTTTGCGCCACTCCCCTAGTGGCACCAGCGATTAAACTCTTACAACCCTTTGGCGTCACTCTTCAACTTCCTAAACAACTAGTAGGCTGCCAGGATTGGACTGAAATGCGGTTGGACACGGTGGGGGGTTGGGGTGATGGGATGCCGGGAGTTAGGGCAATCTTTGAGGCTATATGCGTAGGCGGTTCGGCCTTAGGTTTTGTGTCCCTCCCGACCCTCACCTGGTCACACCATTGTTTAAAATATGACTGGCAGCCCCTTTCCTCTTAACCTCCCATGGGCTTAATGAATATTGTTTAAGAATTAATATTAGACCAGCCCATCTAAATTTGCGCCAAAAATATATTATATTAATAATTTATAGAGGTTAGGAATGTTGATATTTTTCTTTACGCCAAAACTTTTTAACCCCAATTTTTCCCTTTTTATACTTTTGGCGTTAATATTCAAAATTTCCCCTATTTGTTAGGTTATCCCTGTCCCGAGTCAGACCCCCGATCCTATTGGAGGCCGGACTCGGGATAGGCGTGTTCGAAACCCTAGTGGTATATGAACACATTAAACAAGTTACTAAGCTAAACGGTGCTTCGTGGTAGCAATCGCGATCTTTTCGAAACGTCTCCTTAACTTCGCAGAGGTACAATTTTCAACGTTTTGATCGTTCAGACTGAATATATTGTGATATGAGACCATTCAAATATTATACAACGCTCGAGGGAGTGGGGTGTATTTCCAAATGTCATGGCTTTACGGGTGTACGTTGTGTGCGTGCGTGTGTGCACGTGTAGGTGTATGTCTAACTATGTCATGTAACGCATTTTTAAAACTCAAATGTTTGTTGTTAATTATAAATCGAGTTAAAATACGTGGCCGCGCCTTTCTAGATCGTATAAATTGATAGTTTGTCACATGGCTTGTTTGTGAAGGTGAGGAGAGGGTGTCTTGGAGAATCACTAGTATATATTTTGAATGGTGTATGGTCTAGCGTTATGGATCGTTACATGTAGTGTTCGCAATATTTGGACGGCCCCTAATATTTCATGATAAAACTTTAAAGGTCAAGACCCAAGTGTATAATAAAGTCTCACTTATACAAATGGCATGTAGTTAAAATAAAATCTACAGATTTTACTAAACATTAAGGGTCGATTTCTCATGCCTGGGTTATCGGTGGGTGATGAAAACCTACGGGTTACCCTCAGGTTAACCTATGGATTATTTTTATTGCACGTTTCACGTGCAGAAGTTTCGGTAACCCATGGGCTACCACCAGGTTAAAAATTCACTGCACGATAAACCTGCTATAGGGCTGGTTTTTCAGTGGGTTTTGTCGATTGGAGATGGAACAATTTTGGCACGGAAATAGGGTTTCACGTCAATATCGGAGGGCTATGAGGCATGAACGCCTTTTTAGGGACCAGTTGGAACCTTTGGATATATATGATGATATAAGCTTTATAAAAAAGTATCAGTTAACTCGACAAACGGCATTACATCTAATCGATCTTGTAAGTGAACATTTCAAAATTGTAATAACCCCGTTAAACTCCTAAGACCTTTCCCTCTAAAAATCATGGCTACGGGCTTGATGGTAAGATCGATCCTCTGACCAGGTGCGGATCCGGGGAGGGAGGGGGGGGGGGGGGGGAGAGGGGTGTGCAAAAAAAGAAGTATATTTGAGGTACATCCACTTTAAAATTAGTGAAAACATACATATATATATACAAATGTATATATATTAAGCAGGGACGTTCTGGATCCCACCGACCCCTCCCCTTGATCCGTGCCTGTTAATTGTGTTTTAGTTTCAGTGAACAATTTTATGAATAAAATCATTCTTTATTTTTTGTAATAAAAACTGCGTAACCAACCTATTAACTATTGCATAGATAAACTTCACCTATTAAAATAATTTTGTTACTTTTTGTGTAGTCGATGTTGCAAACGGGGATGATTAAGAATGTTTTAAAATATTTACGTTACACTGGTCGACTCTTCTGTAGGCAGTATTGAAAGAAAGAAGTGTTTTATTTAACGACGCACTCAACACATTTTATTTACGGTTATATGGCGTCAGACATACGGTTAAGGACCACACAGATTTTTTTAGAGGAAACCCGCTATCGCCACATAGGCTACTCTTTTACGACAGGCAGCAAGGATCTTTTATTTGCGCTTCCCACAGGCAGGATAGCACAAACCATGGCCTTTGTTGAACCAGTTATGGATCACTAGTCGGTGCAAGTGGTTTACACCTACCTATTGAGCCTTGCGGGGCACTCGCTCAGGGTTTGGAGTCGGTATCTGGATTAAAAATTCCATGCCTCGACTGGGATCCGAACCCAGTACCTACAAGCCTGTAGACCGATGGCCTGCCACGACGCCACCGAGGCCGGTTGGCAGTATTGATGCTTGAAGGACATTGCCTCGACTGGAATCCGAACCCAGTACCTACCAGCCTGTAGACCGATGGCCTGCCACGACGCCACCGAGGCCGGTTGGCAGTATTGATGCTTGAAGGACATTGTCGTCATCGAACGTCTATAAATTCGCCAGGAATCATCCCTTGAATTGTTTGGCTTGTTTCGTCAATGTCTCTTATAGGCGACCCTCCTCCGGTTATTTTCTGGTGTTTCTTAAGTTTGCATTTTAGTCGTTTTCATAACTCCTTCAGTTGTTCTAAATCTCTTTTAACCGATGACCGGAATATTTAATTATTTCATGCCATAAATTTTACTTACCAATATTATTTTTCATATCAGATTTTTTACTTTCAATGGTTTTAACGTTTGCACGGATAAGTTGTAACAAAAACGTTTTGTCAGTTTCACAATTAAAAAAAAAAAAAATTTCAACCTCGTTTCAGCCATTATTGCAAACGTAACGTGTATTGTGCATGCGATCATTTATTACCTTGCAACCTAAGAAGACCTGCAGGTAACCCATGGATAACCCGTGGTTTTCATAACACGTCTATAACCCAAGCATGAGAAAAAAACACCGACCCGGCTTTGGTTTTCAGCGTGTTAGGTAGCCCAGGGTTCACCCCGGGTTATATGTGTTACCTAACCCGGGCACGAGAAATCGGCCCTAGACTCCTAAGCACAAACCCTGATCTACCTTTAAAAAAAAAGAAAAAAAAGGAAGCAATAGAATACACATCCCACCCCTCCCACATAAATATGGATCATATTTGATTTCTATTTTAGTTAGTTAATTAATTGTTTATAATTATTACATTAAAGACACGCCCAGCTTACCGTGAAAATCATGGATGGTAAAGGTGTTCGGTTCTTGTAATGGATATAAGACAGAATCGCAGGCAGGTTGTTGTCTCTTGCCGCTACGTAGGTGACTCTTGAAGAAAACAAACAATACAAGTTCAGTACAAAGATGCATCACCATTCGGTCATATATTTCTTGGTATCGAACTTTATTTCATACTACTACTATTACCAATTTATATTAATTAAGCAGTAAAATGGTGTAGTAGGTCTATATATTCGAGGGAATGTGGGCTTTTTTTTTTTTTTTGGTCTTGTTTTTTGTTTGTTTTTGTGTTGTTGGTGGTAATTACCAGCACAGCTCTTAGGGTTGTACCAGAATAAACGTCGGTAGCTGTGGTTGTTGTTGTTGGGTTTGTTTATGTGTGTGTGGGGTTGTTGGGTTTTTTTTGCTTATTTGTTTGCTTGTTTTGTTTGTTTGTTTGTTTTTGTTTGTTTGTTTTGTTGTTGTTGTTTTTTTTGGGTCAAAACCACGATACATATAACAATAATTACGGTGCTTCCTCCACCAACACACACCCCGTATGATAATTCTTGAACCGGCCCTTACCTGTTTGCCGTAAACGCTGTACCATTAGCCGCCCCGAACGTGGAGATCATCACCGCTACTGGAATAAGAACAGCCGCGGCACCGATCACTCGATCACCCCACAGCTGTAGAATGACGTAAACTAGATGGTATATATTAGTCACTAATACATAAAACAAATACTAGTATGTTAATCAGTATTACGTAAAACAGATGCATCAGTAAAACCGATTCTAGTATGTTAATCAAATGTATCAGTAATACAGATGTATTAGTAATATGTAAAACAGATTATTAGTAATACGAAAAACAGATAATAGTTTATTAATCAGTATTACGTAAAACAGATGTATTAGCCAGTAATACATAAATCAAATACCACTTTATTGAGTAATACGTAAAATAGACGAATTAGTAATATAATACGTAAAACAGATTCTATTATATACTAAAAGGCTAAAGTTATTGTGACACACAAAAGACAAAGATAATTGATGATAAGTTTTTACTGCCGTGTATGAAACGTTATAACATGGAAAGAGAAATGTCCGAAGGTATGGAAACGAGCAAAAGACCATGAATAGAGCGCACTTGCCATGTGCAAATGAGCCACATCACTAGAAGGGTCCACAGCGAAGTTCACACAGTCAGTAGCGAGTGTGTCCACCTTGAGCATTGATACAGGCCTGGCACCGTCATCTCATTGAGGCCACTAAACGCTGAAGAAAGTTCCTGGGAATGCCACTCCAGATCTCAGGAAGGATCTGCAGGAGTTCCTGCAGTGTTGTTGGAGGATTTGGAAGACGTCGCAAGGGTCGCTCCATTTCATCCCAGACATGTTCGATTGGTGACAAATTCAGGGACCTTGCAGGCCAGGGTAGCACATCAACATTGTTCTGATTCAGATACTGCTGCATAACTCTAGCAATGTGTGGTCTGGCGTTATCGTGTTGTCAAGATTTTCAAGATTTATTAAACAACACTCAGACACCTTACAGTGTGTAACAAGAGGACATTTTCAAATACATAATTAACATACATGACAAGAACAGGCGTCAACACAGAAGTATCTATAATTAACAGAACACAAGATATGCAAACAAAATAGCTAAAATATGCGGAGAAACGTCAGTTCACAAGACAAGATAATCTTTTAATAAATATAGCTAGGTTTTTTAATAGTGGTGCATTACATAATGACAGCATACCTTTCATTTTAAAAACGCTAGGATTAATTCTATAATATTGTTTTATATATTTTCTTCTAATATTTACAATATTATAATTTTTACAATTAAATAAATAATGTCACCCCGGGGCCGTTCTGTTGCAAAACCGGTGTTTGCAAAATTTCATCTCGGTACCTCACAGCATTCAAATTGCCTTCAATCACAACCATCTGGTTCCGGCCTGTGGCTGTAATTCCACCCCATACCATAACGCCACCACCTCCAAAACGATCCCTTCAAGAACACATGGCGTGACGTAACGTTCACCTTGACGTTTGTAGACAAGTGTCCTGCCGTCAGATCTGTGGAGAAGGAAACGGGATTCATCAGTGAAGAGGACACGTCTCCGGTCACGTGCTGTCCATCGCAGGTGTTATCTGCACCACTGGAGACGTCGATGTCGATGTTCTGGCGACAGGATTGGCCTTCTGGCTAGGCGTCTAGCACGGATGTTGTAAATACAACTCTCTTGCCAGGGATGGTACGGGCTGTAAGGGTTGCTGGCTGGAATCTGTTTCGCAGATGCGTGGTTCGGATCCATGTGTCTTGGCGAGGGGTTGTTACGGGTGGTCGGCCGCTACGGGGATGGTCCCTGACCTGGTTGTTTTGTTGATATCGTTGCCATAAGTGCCATATGGTGTTTTTGTGGACGTTGAATTAACGTGCGATGTCACACTGCTAGGTCCCATATTCAAGCATCCCTATGACTCCCCATCTGTAATTTTCACTGAGGCGTGGCATGACAAAATTGCATCAAACAGTTCACTAATGGTGTTTGTCTGACTTCTGGACTTCTGAAGGATGCTCAGAGTGACAATGATTTGCGACTGATTGTCTGGCCTTTTATGATGAACACTGGACAGGATTTCTCCCGAATACTCCATGTTTCTTGCACAAAGCATGCAATCGCTGCAACAACTGCTGTTTCATGCACATTTTCTCTAGTTTACATCCATAAATCCATTCACAAATGTATTACTCCAAACAATCCATGTTACAATAACTTTTGCCTTTTAGTATATTAATCCGTAATGCATAAGACAGATTTATCAATCAGTAATATATAAAACAGATATTGATATATTAAATCGTAATTCATAAAACAGATGTTTTAGTAATATGTAAAACAGATACTTTAATTAGTAATACATAAAAAAATTTTATTACAAGTACCAAAAACCAAGCCACTAAGGTTTTTCAGGTGAACAGTTTAGCCATTGTGTTACTTGTTATATATATTTATATATATATATATATATATACTCTTCAAAAGAAGAAACGCAAAATCACATTGTCGTAACATTTGGAGAATTGATTTAATTATTGAATGGTGAGTCCGATAATTACCAAATGTTGCAGGATTGTTCACAATTCACTCTAGTCCATTGTGAGTAAGTGATAGGACACACAACCAAGGTCAAGGTCATCTGGAGTCAATACCGGGTGTGGCCTCCGCGTGTGTTGACAACTGCCTGGCACCGCCTGCCCATTGAAGCAACCAGAGTACGGATGACGTCCCGGGGGATGGTGGCCCACTCGGCCTGCAAGGCTGCTGCCAGCTCGGGCAGGGTCTGGGGCTGTGGTTGTCGCTGTCGGAGGCGTCGGTCCAACTCGTCCCATAGATGCTCAATTGGGTTCAAATCCGGTGATATCGATGGCCAAGGAAGGACATTAATGTTGTTGTTCTGTAGGAAAGCCGTTGTGAGACGTGCTGTGTGAGGCCTGGCGTTGTCATGTTGGAACACTGCGTTGGCGTTGGCCATAACTGGAACGATGTGTGGCCGGAGGATCTGGTCAATGTAGCCCTGTGCATTCAGGTTGCCCTGCACGTGGACCAGGTCAGTTCTGCCAGTGTGTGAGATGGCTGCCCACACCATGACACTACCCCCGCCGAATCTGTCCACTTCCTGCACGCAGTTTGCCGCATAACGTTCACCACGACGCCTATACACGCGACATCTTCCATCATGACGTCGGAGCAGAAATCGGGACTCGTCACTGAACCACACCTGTCTCCATCGCAGTTGAGGCCATTGTCGATGAATCTGGCACCACTGCAGTCGGAGTCGACGGTGTTGTGGTGTTAAGATGACACCTCGAACTGGACGTCTGGCACGAATTCCTACCTCACGTAGGCGGTTCCGTACGGTCTGGTCGGATATCCTGCGCAAACCTGGTATTGCTGCGGCTGTGGAGGTGGCAGTAGTCAATCGTTCCCGAAGGTGGCGTACCCGGATGTAGCGGTCCTGCCCGGGGGTAGTGACCCGTGGTCGACCGGATCTAGGGAGGTCACGTGTTGATCCATGTTGCTGGTAACGGTCCCACAGTCTGGAGATGGTGCTTGGGGACACATGGAATGCCCTGGCAACGGCCGTTCTGGATTCGCCTGCGTCTAGTCGGCCGATGGCATTGTTTCTCTGCGGTTCACTGAGACGTGGCATGTCCTGGATTGTCAACTGTCGGCCAGATACAGAGGCCAGGCAAGCGAACACCCTGCATTTTTATACTGTCGGTGTTCATGTTGCACGTGCAGACAACGCACGTGCAGTGGTGACATGGTTTGCACGTGGCTGCGTTTTTGCGAATATTCACATTTTGGAACTTTATTGTACAGTAGCTGCGTTTTATCGAATGTAACCGTGGGAATGTGTTTGGGACATGCAATGATCTTATATTCACAAAGCATGAACCGGTAGGAAACATAAAATCGGAGTTATAACCCATTTGTACCCTTTTGCGTTTCTTTTTTTGAAGAGTATATATATATACAGTCAAACCTGTCCTAGCGGCCACCTGTAATCAGCCTTAAGCGGCCACTTTTTTCCTCCCAAACAATTTATAATGTAAATGCATCTGTAATAAGCGGTCACCTGTCTTACGCGGCCAGCAGCCACCCAAATCGCTAAAATACCTGTATTAAGCGGCCACGGTAAATGTTTACTATTATATAAAAGGGATATTTTAAAAACAGCGATAAGGTGCAGCAAATAACCGATAAGCGATAGTCCTGACATCTCTACTGTGTATCAATTCAGAAAGTATGACTGGAATGCGCCTAATTGCCTCTGGGCAGGCGACGCTTGACATTTGTAGATTCACTTACTATGGCTATACACCTCATGAAGTAGGAATTAAATACATGTATTTAAATTAAAAAAGAAAACAAACTTGTTGTGAAGGGTTAATTTAATACATTCCTTTTGCATTATTTCTGAAGGAGACGACATGTCAAAAGTTGATTTATAGTCAACTGTGAAGCACACATCTGTAGATTAGCAGTACAGACGGTAAAACAAGAAACAGCAACAAATGTTTTAAAGACTATATGTGTGGCAACCTGTAATCAGCGGCCACCTGTCTTAAGCGGCCACTTTTATCTACCGTACTCCCTCGTGTGACCGCTTAAGACAGGTTTGACTGTATATAAAAAGAAGATAGGAAAACTAGGATATATGGTGTATAACACTATGTTAGTTACCACAGCAACTGCGGGAGCATCTAACAGTTCCTGCCTGGTCATAACAGCAAAGTAGGAGATGTTGGTCATGATGTAGACAGCCGTTACCAAGACGACGCCGGTGATGTTAGCTATTGGCAGATTTCTGAAGTTAAATATATACACAACTGCAAATGTCTCACAGAATGGGATTAAAGGACACTCAAGCAATAACCTGTGTGACGAAGGCGGGTTTCCTCTCTTTTGATCTCGACCATCTGTCGAAGAACCATATGTTAGATTATCTAGATTCTTCCATTCCTCTTTCCTTTTCCTTTTAATCCTTACTCCTTTTGCTTTCTTTCCTTCTTCCTTTCCTCATTTTCATGTTGAACTCGGAGCATTTAACTTCCCATATTATAGATATTCAACAATGTTGTATTATGTTAATAATATATATCAAGGTATTATTATTACTATTTCCATATAATATATATGTGATGATATTTTGACATTGTAAGGTCATGACTTCAAGGCACCCCAACCTTGGCGTGGCCATATTGCTCTGGAGACAACAAAAAAAACAAAAAAAACAAAACAAATATATATATAGATATAGATATAGATATATAGATGTAGATGTAGATATATAGATATATAGATATATAGATGTAGATGTAGATATATAGATATATAGATATATAGATGTAGATGTAGATATATAGATATATAGATATATAGATGTATGTTGTATGTATATATATATATATATATATATATATATATATATATATATATATATATATATATATATAATATATATATATATATATATATCGTATAGATAGATAGATAGATAGATATATATGTTAGACACCAAATAGCCGTAATTTATAATGGTGGTGGTGGAGGAGGATCATTACACAAATTATCTCTTTCGGTTTAGGATCGACCCCCGCCGGTGGGCCCATTGTACTATTTCTCGTTCCAGTCAGTGTATAAACAGACCCCTTGCTACTAATGATACCAATGCCTTGATGCAGCATAATAATTATCACCACTATATTGTTGTGTCTCAATTAAAAAGGCGAGATATAGGTATTACGTTTTCGAAGATGGCGTTTGTGTTAAAGTTTAACGTTAAAATGTCGCTTTTCAAGATCTATTTCTCACAAACTATAAGTCCTAGGTCAATGAAATTTCGTTTATAATTTCATAGTTGCACCTATGGATATTCATCACAGTGCACTGAAAATTTATAGTCGGCAAAATATTTAATTCCAGTGCATTCTTGTTAATATAAAACAGATTACAGCCTAAATAAGTTGAGAGCATTCCATTAGGCTGCCTCAGTGTACGCGGAAAGCAGTCCATTTGCATAAAACAGAAACCAAAGAAAAAACCAACTATGGCAAATCATGAGAACAAAGCAAACCTGGATTACTTATTCTAAATGTTTAAATATTAAAAAAAAAAACCCACCTGAGGTTGTGGCTTTAATGGTGGAGGTAGGAAGGGGATTGTGATCATTACTGAATACCCGACGTGCATTTTAAAGTTAAAATCAAATGTTATTGTTTATATAACCAAAACATATACTTATCTTAAGTACATATTTACCTTTTAGGGTTTTGGAGTTCTTCTGTCACATAGTTTAGGTTGTTCCTGGATAATGTGGAGAAAAAAACATGTTCGCCATGCGATAATATGTTCAAATAATGTTGAGCATAGACCTATCAGTAGCAACTAATACTAGACTCCGAATACCAACTGTCAGCAGAAAGTTGACCAAGTGTCTGCTGTCACGACTTTTACGACTGTCCAGTTGCTAGTCTGAGCACTCTTACAACTCGATTCTCGTCGTATAACCCATTATTTGTTAATCTGGGCGCACTCGTCGAGTTGGCCAACTTTCTACCTGCAGTTGGTAGTCTGACACTAGCATTATATTAGTTTCGTGCTTATATCCAAATAAGATTCAAGCACGCTGTTCTAATCACAGCTGTTCAGCTGTCTAACTGTGACAGAGTATAACAGTGAAGAATGGTCTCCATAAAATATGGCGACCAACCAACTTCAAGCGTGTATGCAGGCAGGATTCCCCCTCCCCCTCCCCCCTCCCCTCACCCGCTAAATGTTTTGCACACGCGCCTTAAGTTAGTCACTAGACCCTAAGACCAGTCATCACTTGTAAAGTTTGAATCTTCAACGATGTAGCAACTGGGGGAAAGGGCGTACGTATTTACTATTGACAAAGTGTTGAACGGAGGGAAAACAATATATATATTTTTAATTACAATTTATTTTTGTTATAGAAGATAGACTTATTTTTCCCATATTAATAACGCACTCTCCACTCCAACTCGAAGTGGAATCTTGCTTCTTCATTTTTAATCTGTACGTTTTCTTGTGCATGTTTTGAGTGTCCGTATTGAGTCGAGTATTTTCATATCCTCATTTCGCCCTTTATCAGCTCTAATGTATTTTGATCTAAATCTTTCTGGCTTGTGTCCTCACCCACTAGAGATTATACCCTCTCCACCCCCACCCCTTTAAGTATTGTTCTTACACGGATTGTGAATGACTCGAAAACATGATTTTAAATAATACAAGTAAGAAATATCCTTACACAATGTCATCCTGTTTATTTAATATATACATACATTTTTGCTAAATATTCACATCAATAAACGTACATATACAGTGCTTGGCCTCAGATTAAAATAAATTAATTAATTTTTAAAAGATTTATTATGGTGGTCAGGGCCAGTGACTAAGCATCGGACGATATGGCTTAACATTTTAAAGTTCTAATTAAGCAGACAATACCTGACAAGGTTCCAACATTTATTTCAAACAGTTCACCCATTCCACCATTTTAACCCCGTTATATTCCAACATTCATTTCAAGCAGGTCGCCCATTCCACCATTTTAACCCCGTTATCTTTCAACAATCATTTCAAACAGGTCGCCCATTCCACCATTTTAACCCCGTTATCTTTCAACATTCATTTCAAGCAGGTCGCCCATTCCACCATTTTAACCCCGTTATATTTCAACAATCATTTCAAACAGGTCGCCCATATTGCGCCATCTTAACCCCGTTATATTTCAACATTCATTTCAAACAGGTCGTCCATTCCACCATCTTAACCCCGTTATATTTCAACATTCATTTCAAACAGATCGTCCATTCCACCATGTTAACCCCGTTATATTTCAACATTCATTTCAAACAGGTCGCCCATTCCACCATTTTACCCCCGTTATGTTCCAACATTTATTGCAGACAGTTCGCCCACATTGCGCCATCTTTACTTTTTAAAAGCTTTGTCAAACTTGCCATCTTTAAAATAGCTCGACTACCTCGCCATCATCTTTCTTTCAAACGGCTTGTTCAGCCAGCTACCAGAATACTGACCACCCATCGTATGCCCACAGAGCTCCGTAGAATGCCAGAGCTATGGTTGATGGCGATTCGTTGGTGTCAAGAAATCCAGTGTCTAATTCCTTTCGTGATCCTGCAAGTATAAACCGTATTACACGCATGCATGTGGTATATAAATCATCAACAGATTAACACGTGACCTATGATGATTTATGCACCACCAGGTATGTAAATATAACAGTATAACAGGTATTTTCTTGGTGTGGTGAAAGTGAGGTGGAGGCAATGATAAAACAATTCAATCCCTGAAAATGTTCACAGCAAAAAAACGTGCTGTGGAAAAAAACATTGAATGTAGTCCACAGAGGGTAAAAAGTGCAGGGAGCATTACCGATTGGAGTGGGCAATTGCAGTGGTTGTAATAAAAGGTGAACGAATGAATGCGTGAATGAATGAATGAATGAATTAATTAATTAATGCATGAATGAATGAATTAATGAATGCATGAATGAATGAACGAATGAATGAATGATATACCAGATGTCGATCACGGGCGCTTTAGACAGATACCACGATTCTATACTGTGAACCTTTGGGTCATCATAGATTTAATTAAGCTTCAGCTTTATTGTTCATTCCTATCTTTGTGTGTCTTACGAGAGTGACTGAAAGTGGGTTAATAGTTATAAATTAAACTGCTTTATAAGACATTATGTAAGTTGTATCCAGCTGCATGTTTGCAGTGTACATACTTGTTGTTGGAAAGAATACGGTGGAAGACAGTCTTAAAAATAAATTAGTTAATAAAAATGATAACAAAATGCTGGTATCACATAGAGAATACCACGTATGGCCGTTGGATACCATTTATCTTACAACGAGTTGTTAAAAAACAAACCCTATGTAACGAGCGGAAGCGAATTGGATACTTTTTAAAACAACGAGTTGTGAGATAAATGGTATCTAACGGACACGAATTTAGTATTCTATATCTTACATATCCTCCAAATCCAGGATTAAATTAAATTTAAACGTCTTTTCCAACTAAAACTCATTGACGGTACTTGCGCGTCAGTTAACTTATGTCATTGAGCAATCAGTTTCAGGTTAATTTACACTCCACAGAACAATCAATTTCAGTCGTCCTTATGTTAATTAGTGCTATGGTTGTCGTGACCAGATCATCCAGGAGCGGATCCAGGAGTTTGCAAGGGCAGGGGTGCACAAAATTATTTTTAAAAAGAAGGCATTTGGAATTTGTTGTAGGTAAATGAACCGAGATTTCAAAGGAAACAGGATCTATATGGGGGAGAGGGGTTGGGGTGGGGGCATGCCCCCTTAAAAAAGGGAACAAATGCTCAGAGATGCGTTTTCAGGACAAGTTAGTGTGTATATTGTGCACGATAAAAAAAGGGCACTTCAGATGGGACCGCTTTGACACCCCACTCCCACCCCTCTTAGATCTACTAAAGCTACTAGTCCATATGACATGTTTTAGCTAACAAGAAGAAGACAAAGTTGTACCCTGAGCTAGCTTCACAATGCCGCCGATGATGATGACCACGAGGGCGAGAAGCTTGGCCACCGTGAACACCACCTGGACCCGCGCCGCCAGGTTCGTGCTGTAGCCATTCACCAAGGCAACCGTCACTGAAATTAACCAAACGCTCTTTCATTGATCTTCATCTCTGTATGACACAAACAAAGACAAAATAGAAAGGAAGAAGAAGAAAAAAAAAGAAAAAGAAAGAAGGAAGAATTTTTTTTATTTAACAACGCACTCAAAATATTTTATATTATATGACGTCAAACATGGTTAAGGACAACACAGATACAGAGAGGAAACCCGCTGTCGCCACCCCATGGGCCACTCTTTTCGATTAGCAACAAGAAATCTTTTACATGCACAATCCCACAGACAGGATGGTACATACCACGGCCTTTGTTACACCAGTTGTGGAGCACTGGCTGGAACGAGAAATAGCCCAATGGGGCACCGACGGGGATCGATCCTAAACGACCGCGCACCAAGCGATCGCTTTACCACTGGGCTACGTCCCGCCCAAGAAAGAAAGAAAGAAAACAAGCAATGGTTTATTTTACGACGCACTCTTCGGTTATATTATATATAGCGTCAAATCACTTGGGACACCTAACGACGCACTCAACACATTTTTTAACGGTTATATAGCGTCAGACATATGGTTAAGGACCACACAGATGTTGAGAGAGAAACCCGCTGTCGCCACATCATGGGCTACTCTTTTCGATTAGCAGCAAGGGTTCTTTTATATGCACCATCCCACAGACAGGGTAGTACATACCACGGCCTTTGATATACCAGTCGTGGTGCACTGGCTGGAACGAGAAATAGCCCAAATGGGCCTACCGACTCACTATCCAATAGAGCATTGGAGTCATGTCTGCTCAGACGGATCATCACAAGGTGCAGTCCGAAATGGAGGGGCTGGTGCATACATCCACTATCCGGACGGAACAACTATGTTACTATCAGCCACAACAGTCCAGCTGTCAACAAACTACAGATCTGAGCAACAAGCAGCCACTCAAGCAATGTCTCTTCTCATAAAACAAGCCTTATCAAACACTAACATCGTCTTCCTTATCGACTTCAATCAGTCCAAAATGAGTCCCAAGATAATGCCACCAGAAATTTCAAACACAAGCTCATATCCAGAACCAACAATGATGAATAGGTATATATATATATATTATATATATATAATAGAAGGAAGGAAATGTTTTATTTAACGACGAACTCAACACATTTTATTTACGGTTATATGGTGTCAGGCATATGGTTAAGGCTTCCAGAGATGAAGACTCTCATAAAAGGGAAGTTCAACACAGCCTGGAAAACAAGGACAGGAAGTACTTATCCAAGTGACCCCATCACACACCTAAACCGACGAGAACAAACAATGATATTCAGACTCGGTGCACATCTCTATAAACTCAAAGTGGTAACAACACCTCAATGCCATTGTAACACTGAACCCCAAACTCCAGATCATGTACTGCAAAGATGTTCAACATATAACAGTGTCAGAGAAAACATCTGGCCACAACCCAGAACAATCGGAGAAAAACTTTGGGGTGAAAGAGACGACCTGCTGCTGACTGTGGAATTCACGGAGACGGTAAAACTCACGATTTGAATTCAAGGAGCATAAAGAAACTGAACGCAGAAGAAGAATATAGCGTCAAACAAATGGTAAAGAACCACACATATAATGAGAGAAGAAACCCGCTGCCTCCACTCAATGGGCTATCAACACACTTTGTCTACGGTTTATAAAGTAGAGCCCTATGTTACCAGGTCCATGCCTCGATACCACAGAAGTGCACTCGATAAGTTTAGATGCGGAGTTGCTCCTCTGAACGTTGAAACTGATCAATATAATAATACAAAGCTGGAAGAAAGGACAAGTTTTAATTGTCTTAACCACACTGAAAACAAGTGTCACGTGTTGCTTAATTGTCCAATATTGGGTTGTTTACTTTATTTGTCTTTTAGAAATGTTTAGCGAATAGTCTCTTATAACTCAGTATAGAGAGGCTCGTCACAATTTTATAATTTATGTTACTTGTAGTTATATGTTAAAGTGTACTCTGTTGTAATAAGGTGACACTTTGATAAACTATCTGTCTGTCTGTCTGTCTATAATGTGAGAAAAAAGAAAGAAAGAAATGTTCTATTTAACGACGCACTCAACACATTTTATTTACGGTTATATGGCGTCAGACACATGGTTAAGGACCACACAGATATACCAGTCGTGGTGCACTGGCTGGAACGAGAAATAGCCCAAATGGGCCCACCGACGGGGATCGATTCCAGACCGACTGCGCATCGAGCGAGCGCTTTACGACTGGGCTACGCCCCGCCCCGTCTATAATGAGAGAGAAAACCTTCTGCAAGCCACGCAGTGGTCTAATCTTTGATTAGCAGTATAAGGGGTCTTTCATATGCATCATCCCATAAACAGGATAATACATACTTCGGCCTTTGTTACATCAGTTGTGCAGCACTGGCTGAACTGAATAATAGCCCAGTGAGCCTGACCGCGCATCAAGCGAGCGCTTTATCACTGGGATACGTCTCGCCCCAGAATAGAACAAAACGATGGCACCACAGCCTGTCTCTGTTGCCTTCGTTCATTATTTCTTTCTTTCTTTCTTCCTTTCTTCCTCTTTCAATAATACTTATTCCTGTTCATATTTAAATTGCAAAAACATATTACTGTCGTGACATGTATGGAGAAGGTCTGGTAAGTTGCCTAATCTTTTTTTTAAAAGCAATAAAATGTTTTTAATGAAAGGTGTCGTCTTTGCGAGCCAAGGGTACGAACTGGGTACCGAGACAAGGATACGGACATTCTAGGACAAAAAAACAACATTCATTTGGGGGCGCTGCTTATTACTTAAGATGGGTTAAGAGCTTGAGTGTGTGATTTAAAAACACAAACAATTATGTATGCTGTATAATAATGCCTATGCGGAAGTCGGAGCATATGATAAGGCTTAAAAAAATAATAATAACAGGATAAACTTCTTTCAGGTTTTCAGTACAGTGTTCTCTCGTACTCATCTGAAGTAATCGGATTTAGGTTTATGTGGTTCTCAATTATTATTCAGTAAATTATCGTTCGTTTACATGGACTGCTTACAAATAAAACAAATTAATGTAAGATTACTTTTTTCTTTTATTAGTGTATTTGTGGCCGATAAGCACCGTGTGTGTAAGGGGGGGGGGGGGGCACAACCTCTAGTGAAAGGGTCACAGTCTCTAGTGAGAAGCCACAAGTCAGATCTCTCTCTCTCTCTCTCTCTCTCTCTCTCTCTCTCTCTCTCTATATATATATATATATATATATATATATATATATGTGTGTGTGTGTGTCTTTGTGTCTCTCTCTCTTATTTTGAGAAACGGAAACCTATTCATCTTTGCAAATTAATATCAAATCATCTGCGTCTATATGAATCAGTTACATACTTTATGGAAACCAATCTTTAACGGCATATATTACCTATTGCCAGGGCAGCCACGAGTTTCTTGGGTATCTCTGGCTGTCCGCACATCTCGAAGAACGTGTCCACGTACTCGGCAAACGTGAGGCAGATGATGCTGAGCGACGATGTCCTGATCACCACCACCGACGTCCAGGCGAACAGGAAGGCGGGCACGTTGCCGAACGCCTCGCGAATGTACGCGTACTCCCCACCCGACTTCTTCACCACCAGACCCAGCTCGGCGTAAACTAGCCCACCTGTGAGTGTGAAGATAAGGGAAAAGAAAGGCATGGTTAAAGGCATACTGTCACAGACCACTGACCTATTAAATGGCCTAACAAAGTATTACCTAAACAAATACAAATTTGATTTGTCCCTAAATGTACTTTATTCAGCCATCTATGTAACCACCATACTCCACTCACTAATGATATTTTGTAAAAATAATTGAATTATGGCAATGGTCCATAATTCAAAAGCTAATATTGCCAAGAGGGTTGACATGGATTTTACTCCATCATGGTTCAGTTATGGTGATGCGATAGCTAGATTTGGTTTCCAAACATTAATGTAATTATCATTTATTATGAATTTTAAAAAAAATGAGGTCCTTAAATCTGTGACAGTATGCCTTTAACGACTGTTAATTAGATTAAATTTTTCCAGATGGATGGATCGAAGGAGGATAGGCAGGTAGATAGACAGGTGGATGAACAGATATTTAGACAGGAACACACACACACATATATATGACATGCACACAGACATATATATTGATGGACGGATGGATGGATAAATAGACGGATGGATGGATGGACTGATAGATAGATAGATAAATAAATAGATAGATAGATAAGCAGACAGGCAGGTAGGGATAAACAGGCGGACGGGTGGTTGGATCGGTGAAAAGACAGTCCTGTTGGTGTCTTCAGGCCACTAGGAATCCGGGGGGATGGTGTAACGTGGTATTTTGACCCCCGTAGACTACTGACCCCGGTCATTTTTTGTGTGCAGAATACTGACTACGTAGAAAAATTACTTTTACCGTAAAATTATGTAGAATACTGACTTCTTTTTTGCAGTAGAGAAAATACTTTTACCTTAGAATAGTGACAGCCTAGGGGGTAATTTTCCTACACCTTACAATATCCATGAAAAGTACTATTGTTCTTAACTTTATAGTTTTAAGGTTAATTTGGACACTCCATACTTTGTATGATTAAAGTACTGTTTCACCTGTTACACACTCCTGTAATCTATAATTTTAAGTTATAATCGCTTCTTTTGTTATAGGTATTAGTGTAGAGTTTGTTATAAATTAAGTGTCTTGTTTTAAATAGTAAACGTTTCACTTCTAGAAATGTTAAATTTATTTCTGAGTGTATAATAACAATCTAATTAAAATTAGCTCCACTATTACATGTGGATCTAACAGCAGCCAGTTGGAGATCATGTCCACCAATCAAAACCTTACTTGCAGAATCATGCCAGTGATTTGAAAATAATTTGAAAACATTTTAGTGGCCGCAGTACAGCGAACCATACCAATACGTACGGGGTGGGTTATCAGTCTTCAATTTTTTTCATTAAAAATTAATTATTTATTTATAAAAAACCCCACCTAAATCAGTCTTCAGTTTTACATTACAAATTATTTATTTTATAAAATAAAACATGTTTTAAGGCATTCGTAATTCACGCGAAACATGTCGTATACCCTCAGGATAATTCGGAATGGTTTCAAATTATTTTTAAATCACAGGCATGATTCTGCAAGTAAGGTTTTGATTGGTGGACATGATCTCCAACTGGCTGCTGTTAGATCCACATGTAATAGTGGAGCTAATTTTAATTATATTGGTATAATAATTATCTGTATTTTGGTTCACTATCACACAACTTAACATTGTGAAATCTTATTTGAGACGGGTCAATGTTAATGTTAGCAAGGTGTTCTTAAACTTTATTACACACCAGTGTAAGATATTGTTCATGTCATAACAATCATTCAATATCTAACTAGTGTAATATTGGCGTGACGTAGGTCACTTGCTGACCCAATTCGTAGAAAAATAAAGTGTAGTAGGTTTCGACATCTGCTTACTTCTGCGTTGCGACTTATTTGCAGTTTGTTTGTAATAAATAAAATACTAAACTAGTTTGCCTGTCATACCATTTTCATGAAACCCGTGAACAGTGTTGGTATCTGACTCGCTTTCGTTCGTTAAACCCCAAAACTGTTCACTCATTTCATAAAAAATTGTATGACAGGCAAGCTCGTTTAGTATTTTAAATATTATACACCACGACGGTATTTCTAAAATGTATTTATAGAAATCCAATATCATCATAATTGTGGCGTGTGCCAGATGGTCACAGTAAGATACTGACTTCAGCTTTCTCAGACATTAATACACCCGTAATGTAAAATCTTAAAATATCAGTGAAATAAAAGTGTTATCAGTCACTCAGTGACGATAACACATTTTAGAGTGAAAATTTCACTATTTCGCTCTAAAATGTGTTATCGTCACTGTAGAAAGTGTTATCTTCACTGTAAAAAAGCTGGAACTATTTTGCTGCTGGTATTTTAAAAATAAAGGTAAATTGCCAAAAGTTATATAATAAATAGAAAACTTCATGGTTTTGGTCAAATATGATTTATATCTCATCTCGTGAAGTTTGCATCAATTCACACTCGTCGCGCAATCGCGACTCGTGAGATATGATTGCAAACTTCACTCATAGAGATATAAATCATGTTTGACAAAAACCCATGAAATATCCTCTATATGTGTACCAGTCAAAGCCGATACACATATACGTTCATACATCTATATACGCATAATTGTTCTGAGTAGTATGATTCGGGTTTGTTTGTTTTGTAGTTGTTGTTGTTGTTTGGGGTTGTTTGTTTTTTTGTTTGTTTTTTGGGGTGTTTTTTTTTGGGGGGGGGGGGGGTAATAACGTTTAGTACACAAACGATATGCAACGACGGACATATAGGGGGTCATCTATAACGTACCATAGGCGTCGGAAGGGAGGGGGAGGGTGGAGACAAGACTGTAACTCGTACATCATACTGTTTTAATACGAAAAGAGTTGAATATAAATATTTTACATTGATTTATAACAATTATATATATGTAACCTAAAAAAAAACCCTACAGAATGTATTGGCGCGTAAATATGCTACAGACTGTGGGTAGTGAGAAAATGAAGCATTTGTAAACATCACTTTCACAAATATGTGGAGTAAAGCTAGTCCCCTCTGAAATCAAGCAACTGATTCAATTCACATATTTAACCACGATGCGCTGACTAGTATTGTTGGTGTTCAATGTGTAGTTTTCTTTGTGTAGGCTATGTGCATTGCTAGGCCACCTATCACTGGGTGGTGTATTTTTAAAATCGAAAACGTTTTGGGGCAACAATCCTTTTGCTGACATTTGTATCCTGTTTGGATACTCGTAGTAGTAGGCCATAGACTATATATGGTCCTCGTGTACCCCACTCCGCACCCACGCGTACGCACGCGCGCATACACACACACACACACACACACACACACACACACACAACACTATTTTGTAGAAGCCCTAATATGTCCTGAACTTGAAACTAACTGGTCACAGGCAAAAGAGTTAGATCCACTACTCATTTGTCACCAGTGTTTGAGGGAAACTACCCTAAAAGCAATTTCGTTGACGTTAGGCCATAATCAGTACCCTCTAATTTTTGTGCACCAAAATACCCCCACATGCGCCAGTGGTATGTATTACAGTGAAACTTCGGCGTGACTGCTCCTAAGAGTGAGGTGGTCCTTATACCGAATTAAGAATATTCTGAATGATGATTGCTGGTAAATATTGATTGTGCATTTTACGTCCCACCCTCCTTCCCGAATGTCGTCAGCAATGTCTTAACTGATATGATAAAATAAATAGGTGATGACGGTGTATTGGCATTTGCATTGAACTCAAGAATAATCAAGTGTCAAGCCTATCAATTATTACACAAAGTATATTAACAACTGTCTGGATAAATAACACCCTCCCGACGTGATAGGCTGTCCACTGCCGAAAGGTAATAAAAACGCGTGACCTTTGGGTTCACATTCCCACGATTCCGCAAACTAACCATGACGTGCTAGTTTGTAGACCAATTGTTTACTGGTAAGAAAATACCTGTGTATTTTTACTACATAAACATAAGTCTATTGTTTGGGAAACACATTAATTTTAACACCATGACGTTTGTTTCTTGTGTTACATAACAGGTCAATTCTTTGGACGCATTTTAGGGGTGAAAATAAAAATGCACTGAAAACGACCATTGGGTCTGACTTTACTAATTGTAATCCGAAGTTAGCGGGGTGATCTTAATACCGGAGTATTTTTACTATAAAATAAAAAGGAAATATTCCGGTCCTAAAAATATTGGTTTTTATAACGGGGTGGTCTTAGAACCGGGGTGATCGTTTCGTATGGTACTCCCGCGAATGTTATAATTTATTTTCTTACACACCCGTTGGTGAAAACACCATGCGTTATGTATGCTGAAGCTCGCCTGTTACACGTTATCTAAACCTCGCCAAATAACCACGATATCAAAACGTAGTAACCGAATATTCTATATATCTAGTGTACTTAAGAACTCGGTTACTCAAGACAACTAATAACTAAAGGCTGAATCAAGCATTGCATTCACTGTTGTATACACTAGTATATTGTTGTAAATCATTTTGTCCTATAATTACTTTATTATATATGTTCCTCTATGCCGTTGTGGAATGGTCTGAGTCATGTTCTGTGAAGTCAACACTAAACCAATTTCGCATATGTCCGATTTGATTTTGGAGGCCTAGAAGTAAATTGAGGTGGTGTCTGTTAAATGATCTACGGGGTATATATATTAATTTTTTACTGTTATCTTTTAATAATCTTGTACCATGACATATAGTTACACAATACAGTGAAACCCCCTAACCCGGATATTTTTTAGCACCAATTAAACAACAACATCTGGTTTCCATGCACGGATATTCAGTTTATAGGGCTTAATTTGGATTGAGCTAAGAGTATTTGTTCTATGCAGCTGTTCTATATTAAATATAGAAAAAAGGTTTTTTAAAATATCAAATGTTTGACAATGTATTTGTACTGGACTGGCCGCTTATTTACAGGCGTTTACGAAGCTATGAATATCTGTCATACGCGAGGGTCATCTGTACACACCTAGTGGTTAAATTCAAATATTTTGTCATACAATTTATGTAGTCGCGGTTTAATTAAACACCATCCTGTTAGTGAAAACATGATTGTAACTGGCTGCATCTACATCATTTCGTGACACCGTAGACCTAACATATTACGTATTTTGACGGATATTGTTAACAACCTCTAGTCCTTCCCAGCCTCCATGAACATTGTTTTTTGTAAATAACTCTTTTTGTGTGCAATTTAGAAAACAATCGGCTCAGAAATAAATAATTTGTAGTAAATACAATAGTAAGAAAAGGACATTCCCTGAAGGAAAGGACTACAGATCAACATACTGATACCATACCATATTTAGCTGCCCTGCATCCATAAATAATTTGCTAAACGAAAACATACCCTTTCATCGTATTTTCAATCTTTGACTACAGCCATTCCAAAATTTAGTAACCTAAAGATCAGAAACGGTGTTTATTATTTTTGTGACCACTATCTTTTGTTGTTTATGTTGCTTCCAGACGCACTTATCTAGCCATTAGTAATGGTCTTTTATTCATTAATATTAGATGTTCATTCTTCTTTTTATAAGAAACAAATAAAACTAAATAATTTTTGTTTAGGATATAACTGATTATATAAACAGCGGAAGTGATCAGGTTCTTCGTAACGATTACATCTTGGGTGATAAACTGAATGTACACAGGCTTCATGAACATGAAAACTGATTATCGTGTTTTTAATTAATAAGATGTTAGGACTACATTCAGTGACAGCGAACAACGCAAACGTGTGGCTGAAGTCAGACTTAACTCATCGTAAACATGACAGTGAGCGTGAAAAAAAGAAAAAAAGAAAAAGAAAAGCCGATCTGCCAAAAAAAAGGTGATGTCGGTCGGGTTTGTAGAAACATTGACTTAAGTATCTTTATCCCCAAGTGTTAGATTTCGTTTTCGCGAAATTTCGCCAGTTTGGCGAATCGGGAATTATTTTATTCGCCAGCAGTCTGCTGATATTTTTCCTTAGACCATGGCGAATTGCCGATCGCCTGGCGTGAGCCTATAATCCTATCCTATTTTGTGCCGTCGACATATGGTTTTATTCAAACCTTGTAGAGTATCAATATACATGTACATACCCCACTCAGTTTAAGCCACCTAGGCAAATATTGGCTTGTTAAACAAGTACAGCCTTGATGATTTGTAAATTTAAATAAATCTACTATTCGTACTAACAGTATCAGCGTAAAGAATGTTGACGCTAGGTGTACTTTAAAAGTACTTTAAAAGTATATGCAAAATAGTCAAAACGTTAAATCCGACCTCGAGGTATTACCCTACAAACCCGTATAGGCCTATTACCGTACTCTATGCTTGGCACGAGTTTAAATTAGAATACAGACACACATATATTTGATTCAAGTCCTGCCTTATAATTTTTATGCACGCAAATATTTATATATATATATATATATATATATATATATATATATATATATATATATATATATATATGGATATGGATAATAAATAAATATCTCTATTTTAGATAGATGAGCGGGACTGCTATACGGAATTTATGAAAAGAGTTTGGGAGTTATTTTATTCCCCGAGCGATAGCGATGGGTTTAAATCAATTTTCAAACGAGTTTCATAAATTTCGTATGGCATTTCAGCGAAAGTTTAATTTATTTATTATCTACAAAACATGATTCTGAACAAACGTTAAATATGATCGTAATCGCTTCACAATCGGCGTTAAAGGGACAGACCCTAGTTTCAACACGTGAAAATTAACACTAGGTTTAGTTAATCTACAAACCTGTAACATATTTGGATAAAATTATAAATGAGTGAAACATGAGTCTGTGACTTTGAAATGGTTAAATACCCTCTAACAATAGACTAAAACTCGAATCCATAATTGTTACTTCTCAGACACACATGCGTTTTTAAAAATATGAGAAATGCATTGTGTGACAATAAAAACACCAGGGTGACCAAAAACATTTCGAATGAACGGAAATGGATAATCTAAACAATAAAATCTAAGTAAAGTATGATTTCAGTTATCAAAAACGGCCCTAATAGTAAAAAGAATATGCCTTTGTGTTTAAAAACTAGGGTATGTCCCTTTATTAACATTGAGCTATGTCAGATACAGTGACGTGGAATAATGTCAAGGTCAAAAACCGCGACTGCCGCAAGCTTGCATATGCACCTGCGACTCGTGACTTCAGTAGTCTGCTATAACAGTTTTCAAAGTATTGTTATGGCCCAGGCAGTAAAGATAACACGGGGGAAATATGATATTTATGTAATCGTTTATTGTAGACCATATGAGTAATAAATATATACGCGCGCACGCGTGTGTGTGTGTGTGTGTGTGTGTGTGTGTGTGTGTATGTGTGTGTGTGTGTGTGTGTGTGTGTGTGTGTGTTAAGAATGATTAATTTGTATGTACTTGCTTTATTAATTCATTAATAATTTATTGATTTACTTACTAACTTACTTTCTTACTGCATTACTGAATTTTCGAATTACTTTCTGAATTACGTATTTACTTATCAGTCTACCTACTAAGTAACTTACTTAATATTAGATCAGTAATAAAAATGTATTGTAGACATTTGACAAACTTAAAAACCTCAACTTGCCGAAAAGAGCAATAATCCCAGATGCGGCCCAGACAATCAAACAGAGACCAATGGAACCAGTGTCTTTCAAAACGCTCTTCGGTGATATGAATATACCAGAACCTGAAAATAACACATATTTAAAGGCAGTTCCTTTCTGATGACAAAAATACATGTTAAATATATTTTCCAGTTTAGAATAACAGTACCTGTATAATCAAGATGCAAGAAGAAGTTTGTTTTGTTTAACGACACCACTAGAGCATATTGATTTATTAATCATCGGCTATTGGATGTCAAACATTTGGTAATTTTGACATATAGTCTAAGAGAGAAAACCCGCTACATTTTTCCATTAGTAGCAAGGGATCTTTTATATACACTTTATGCTCTCTCCCTCCCTCTATCTTTCTCTCTGCTTCTCTCTCTCTCTCTCTCTCTCTCTCTCTCTCTCTCTCTCTCTCTCTCTCTCTCTCTCTCTCTCTCTGTAACTGTCACTTTATGCTCTCTTCCTCCCTCTATCTTTCTCTCTGCTTCTCTCTCTCTCTCTCTCTCTCTCTCTCTCTCTCTCTGTAACTGTCACTTTATGCTCTCTCCCTCCCTCTATCTTTCTCTCTGCTTCTCTCTCTCTCTCTCTCTCACACTCTCTCTATGCCTGTCTACCTAACTCAAACACACAATCATCAGTAATCAGATTCTTGTGAATGAATATTCAGATACCAATCACTATTAAAGTCGTCAAGTTATTCGAAACCCTTTCAGCAGTATTGCTTTCTAATTATACAATAATTTATACTATGCAGTAATGACATTTTCGACCTACTCCCCCTTCTGTCTTGGTCAGACATTTTCGTGCTAAAACTTGCTGTAAATGCAAGCACATACCAAATGGTTGACTGATATATCATGTATACACCAATGATTTTTTTGCGTACAATAAAATCCATCTTAAATTCAAGCAATGATAACATTTCTCGATATTAGAAAGTGAATGTGAGGACTAATTCCTTTCACACTAAAGCCTTGTATTTGAAGTACATGTATAAGTTATTGTTTGGGGGTAAAATATATTGTAAAATCTGTTTGGGAATAAAATTTATTGTAAAATCTGTTTGGGGCTAAAATAGATTGTAAAATCTTTTGGGGGGTAAAATAGATTGTAAACTCTGTCCATGTTCTGACTCTTGGTGGGCCATTTTTATGGCCATCTTGGCGTTAAATGATGATGCTATATCTCAGTCAGCAAAAAGGTTGTTATAAATGGATCCCTTGGCCTATACAACTCAATCACTAATATCTTTGATTTAAATGATGTTGCAATGCCTTAATTAACTTGAGGTACTGAATGCCATGACCCCATAGACATAAACAGTTTTGTCATAAGTGATAAAATACCCTAGACATTTCCAGTTGTGTGTTTTAGCAG
This sequence comes from Gigantopelta aegis, assembly GCF_016097555.1. NCBI lineage: Eukaryota > Metazoa > Mollusca > Gastropoda > Neomphalida > Peltospiridae > Gigantopelta > Gigantopelta aegis. The sequence goes on from NC_054712.1 coordinate 25,420,272, forward strand.
CCATCTTGGACGCCATGTTGATTATTTTAAAATGCTCAAGGGTGACAACTTGGTACCCCTCGGAGCCTTAATGAACATCTTTTAGAGATGCAAAAACCGCAAAGAACAATTATTGGTTCCGAAATGCAAAGTTAAGTCAAAACATTAGGGTTTGGCAAACGGACTATTAGTGATACATATTGCTTTTCGAAAAGTCCTTACCAATGATGGTTCCCACTATGAGAGAAATCCCGCTGGGCAGCCCAACATGCTTCCCCATTGTGATTTGTTCCACAACCACGTTGCCATTCTTTTCGTGTTTCGCATCATTATCGACTGTATTTGAACCCTTCGATCTTTTGTGGACATCGCTGATTCCTGAAAATACACATACAAAATAAATCAGCTCTTAATTGATATAAAAGAGTGCTAGTAAAAATTAGACCCCGCCGTGCTTTTGCTTATTGCATATGATTCATAAAAGTCCCTGAAATTGAAACCGAACAATTTGCATCCAATAGCCGATGATTAATTAATCAATGTTCTTCAGTTAAACAAAACAAACTTACACTGACTTTTTGTTTGCAGATGATTTTTCATGTCTTTGGTAATTTTCCGGGCATAGATTAACGTCAGTATTTCGATTGGTCGTATGAAACGTCATCTGGAAATGGGTTAACGTTGTCTGCTCAGATTTACTCAAATACTTTAAAAGTTTAAAAGCTTGTTTTATTTATTGGATATTGGATGTCAAACATTTGGTAACATTTCAGATAGTCTTCAAAAGAAATCTGCTAATTTTTCTGTTGACATCATTTGATCTTTCATATGCACTTTCCCATAGACAGGATAGTACATACCATGTCCTTTGATATATCAGTCGTGGGGCACTGGTTGGAAAGAAGAAGACCCACTGAGAAGGTTTGATCCTACGACCAAAGCACCTTAGGCGACCCCGTAAAATGATTCTCTGCTTTTATTTGGTATAAAGTAGGGGCGGGACGTAGCTCAATGGTAAAACGCTCGCCTGATGCGCTGTCGGTCTGGGATCAATCTCCGTCGATGGGCCCATTGGGCTACTTTTTTCCGACCAGTGCACCACGACTGGTATACTGTTCCAGCCAGTGCACCACGACTGGTATATAGGATGTGCTATCCTGTCTGTGGGATGGTGGAAAATGTTCAGACTTTATTACCCGTACACCTCGGCCCAATCTCACAACACATCGTAAGCCTAGTTTTGCACGTAAACATAAATTAACTCAACCATAATTTTTATTACTACTACCGTACAACAAATATAGTTTGAAGTACACATATTCCACTTAATTTTGTCCTTAAAATTCTCCACCTTCCGTAGTGATGTAATTTTCTGCGTGAAATAGATGTCAAACACGTGTAAATGAATGACCGATATAACTGCTAGTTGCAGACGTAAACTTACGATGTTTTGTGAAATAGGCCCAAAGCACATAATGCATCACAACCGAATAAATTTAAAACCGGATTACTTCTGTACCAACATTTCTATTTTGTCCGCCAGATAAAGGGCCCTATTCGGTATTCAAAATATACGAGTAGGTGACGTAATCGGATATATGGGTTGTTTTTCAGGTGCGCTCTTTTTGACGCGGTATATGTAAACACTGCTATCAATTGATATCACAAAAATGGGGGGGGGGGGGGGGGGGGGAGGTATGCGTCCGTTTGTCTAACGGCATCTCAGCACATTTCGTAAACTACGGCTATTTGGTGTCAGTCAATCGGGCAGTCAGTCGAAATAATATATATACTCTTCAAAAGAAGAAACGCAAAACCACATTGTCGTAACATTTGGAGAATTGATTTAATTATTGAATGGTGAGTCCGATAATTACCAAATGTTGCAGGATTGTTCACAATTCACTCTAGTCCATTGTGAGTAAGTGATAGGACACACCACCAAGGTCAAGGTCATCTGGAGTCAATACCGGGTGTGGCCTCCGCGTGTGTTGACAACTGCCTGGCACCGCCTGCCCATTGAAGCAACCAGAGTACGGATGACGTCCCGGGGGATGGTGGCCCACTCGGCCTGCAAGGCTGCTGCCATCTCGGGCAGGGTCTGGGGCTGTGGTTGTCGCTGTCGGAGGCGTCGGTCCAACTCGTCCCATAGATGCTCAATTGGGTTCAAATCCGGTGATATCGATGGCCAAGGAAGGACATTAATGTTGTTGTTCTGTAGGAAAGCCGTTGTGAGACGTGCTGTGTGAGGCCTGGCGTTGTCATGTTGGAACACTGCGTTGGCGTTGGCCATAACTGGAACGATGTGTGGCCGGAGGATCTGGTCAATGTAGCCCTGTGCATTCAGGTTGCCCTGCACGTGGACCAGGTCAGTTCTGCCAGTGTGTGAGATGGCTGCCCCACACCATGACACTACCCCCGCCGAATCTGTCCACTTCCTGCACGCAGTTTGCCGCATAACGTTCACCACGACGCCTATACACGCGACATCTTCCATCATGACGTCGGAGCAGAAATCGGGACTCGTCACTGAACCACACCTGTCTCCATCGCAGTTGAGGCCATTGTCGATGAATCTGGCACCACTGCAGTCGGAGTCGACGGTGTTGTGGTGTTAAGATGACACCTCGAACTGGACGTCCGGCACGAATTCCTACCTCACGTAGGCGGTTCCGTACGGTCTGGTCGGATATCCTGCGCAAACCTGGTATTGCTGCGGCTGTGGAGGTGACAGTAGTCAATCGTTCCCGAAGGTGGCGTACCCGGATGTAGCGGTCCTGCCCGGGGTAGTGACCCGTGGTCGACCGGATCTAGGGAGGTCACGTGTTGATCCATGTTGCTGGTAACGGTCCCACAGTCTGGAGATGGTGCTTGGGGACACATGGAATGCCCTGGCAACGGCCGTTCTGGATTCGCCTGCGTCTAGTCGGCCGATGGCATTGTTTCTCTGCGGTTCACTGAGACGTGGCATGTCCTGGATTGTCAACTGTCGGCCAGATACAGAGGCCAGGCAAACGAACACCCTGCACTTTTATACTGTCGGTGTTCATGTTGCACGTGCAGACAACGCACGTGCAGTGGTGACATGGTTTGCACGTGGCTGCGTTTTTGCGAATATTCACATTTTGGAACTTTATTGTACAGTAGCTGCGTTTTATCGAATGTAACCGTGGGAATGTGTTTGGGACATGCAATGACCTTATATTCACAAAGCATGAACCGGTAGGAAACATAAAATCGGAGTTATAACCCATTTGTACCCTTTTGCGTTTCTTTTTTTGAAGAGTATATATTTATTTATTCCACTGCCCTCTTTCCTTTCTCTCCTTTGAATTTCATCTCATTTCTTCCCGATCAGGCATTATCCTATCTTTCAACTTCTTTTGCTATCCACATTCCAGTCCTTGTCTCTCTAACCGCGACCGGTGCTTGTCTCTTGTGGCTATTCGTGACACACACCTGCCATTCCCCATCAGCTTTTAGCTATGGGCTTTAGTAGTTACTTCTGGCATTGTTAAGAGGCACCTGTAACCACCTATACACCTCTACTACTGGCGGTCGTTAGTTAGTGCCGTGGGTCAGACTGGGTTTATTACCGGCAGACGACGAGAATGCCAGATGGATGCAGAGAAATACACAGAGACTGCACCCATGGAGGAAGCTGAGACAGGTCGGCAATGGAGTGGACAGCTCAGAAAATAGAGTAGGAGGAAACTGACAGAAAGGGTCTAAACAGATTGAAATCGTAGGAGAAATTGGAAAGGTTTTTTTATATTAAGATAATGAGAATGATAGACAGAGTGTGATAGATGAGAAAGATGAATGAAAGTGTGAGCTAGCTATATGAACCACAGTCGTCAGCTTGCTTGTCCAGCAGCGTATCCACTAGACCACGGAGCTCAGTCGAAATGATGCTATAACTATAAATAAATACGTTTAACAACAAATGTATGTATTGTCAAACGTTATGATAGACCGAATAGTTCTGTCTGTGTAAAGCTTTATTTCATGTTTTATATTTATTTTTTAATAATCTGTCGACCACTTGGCCTTGGTAAATATAATATTATAAGGAAGGAGATGAGTGGACACATATAGTAATATATGACACGTTGCGAACTAATCTGAAAGTTAATGTAAATACAATATGACGTTGAATATGCGTGTCATAAATAAAATGAAGGCATGCATAACAACACTCTAGTTCCTAAATTAAAATTCCAGGGCCCAATTTCACAAAACATCGTAAGCCTAGTTTTACACGTTAACGCAAATCTACGACTAAACCACAATTCTTATTACTATTATAGTATGACAAATATACATTTATACATTTTCTTCTGTTTATTCCATTTTCCTTCATGATATAATTTTCTTCGTGAAATAGATGCCAAACACTTACAAAAACTTGTGAAATTGCCCGCAGATATTAAAGGCGCTCAAACACAGATTTAGTGGTAGATTATAAATGACAATTACATTAATTTGGAATACCACACCTTGCTATTGTATCACCCAAAACATTTTAATTGAACCATGATTGAGGGAATCCCATGACAACCTGTGAGCAGCTTCATTTTTAAAAATTGGAACTCTTTTATCAGGAGTCTGAAACGTACGACAAAACCGAATATTGATGAGACTATATATACGACAGTCGTGTAAAGTACCTTTAAATTGTATAGACAGTGCACGGCCGCCGTATAGACTTTAAAATAATTTAAAATATATTATTTCTTGACAACCCCCCCCCCCCCAAAAAAAAAAAACCCGGCGAATACGCTGAAATAAAATAATAAATAGTTGAAACATAAACTCACGATTTTTGTTCATTATTATTATTTGTTTCATTTATTTGTTTTATTTTAATTTTTTATTGTTTTTATTATTGCTTGTTTGTTTTTGTTTTTTTTGTTGTTTTTTTACATGGAGCTATCGTACACAGGACCACTGCGGGCGCGTGTGCAGGGATTTTAGCAAGGGGGGGGGGGGGGGTCTAGACTGAGGTGAGCAACGTGTATAGAGGGTGACACGCTCCGCCGGACAATTATCGGGGGGGGGGGGGGATTTGTTTAAGCAGGGGATTGAGCAAGCGATTATTATTATTATTTATTTTTATTTTATTTATTTTGAGGGGATGAGGGGGAGCGAGGGTTATTTTGTTGTTTAATTTGTTTGTTGTTTGTTTTTTGTTGTTTTTTTTTTTTTACGGAGCTCCGTACACAGTACCGCTGCAGACGCGTGTGCAGGGATTTTAGCATGGGGGGGGAGGTCTACACGGAGGCGAGCGAAGTTTACGGTGAGGGGTCGAGACATGTTCCCCGAAAAATGTATCAAAATGCCTGCACATTGCAAAAACATTGTGACACAATCATTTTTGCTTAATACACAACATAATGTCCTCTAACCGTACCGAACTGCGAAACTAGCTAAACTGTTAGTATTGTTACCGAATCATAGTTATTAATTATGCTTATCTGTAACAATAATGGTACATTGACGGTTCGGAAACAGGTAACACGTTTCCTTCCGACTGTTTCCAGTTACAAGCCCCCGCTGTTAGTTTGTGTACTGTCTGTAGTTGGTGTGTATTTATTTTCTTTTTCAGATAATCTCAGAAGCTGATAATTTTATTTATTTATTTATATGTATTCATTAATAATAATAATTATTATTATTATTATAATAATAATAATTATTATTATTATTATTATAATAGTACTGCCAGGGCCGTACCCTCCGGGGGGGGGCAGGGGGCAGCTGCCCCCCCCCTGAGAATCTTGTCCTTTTTTTATATATATATATCTCCAGTAATAGCATAGAAATGTTTAATCTTTATAGTATGTTAAAAATTATTTATAAAATTTAGTGCCCCCTCATGGATTTTGGTCAGGGTACGGCCCTGACTGCAGGGGCAATATTACGCTATTCATATATGGTAGCAGGGTAAAATGGGTATGGCGCCATACCCAAATTTTATTGCAGATTTAAAAAAATTAAGTTAACCTTGACAAAATTAATGACTCTTTATTCTTTCTGTGTGGTTTTCATAACGCTAACCCTACACCTAACCCATATTATTTCTGGGGTAGCCTCACCCCCACCCACACCCCCCACCCCCATATCCCCTATCGACTGCTGTTGCATTCAGCAAACACATTGTAAATATTTAATTCCATAGTGCCATACCCAAAAAATTCTTTCCGGCAGAAACACTGGGTATGTACACAAAAGGGTCCGCTAGATTCATATTTAACCCCCATTCCCCTGTTTGTACTTAGTATGTATTCCTCTTGTTCCAAGTGGTTCGGCAATATGGACCAATCAAATACTTATTTACCGCCTATATACATTTTTGCTGTGTTTATAGGCAGCCCTCGTTAGAGGAGGCCATATACATGGCCGTCGTATATATAGCCACTTCGTATATAAACACCGAGGCCCTTTATAAGGGCCCTATGGGCCATGGGCGTATGGGGACTCTTTGATTTAGGGGGGCTGGAGGGGTTGATTTGCCCGAAATTTTACCCAGATAAAAACTGCCCGAATTTCCCCCACTGTTTTCCCCGAATTTTTTTTGGGGGGGATTGCCCCCCCCCCCCTCCCGGGTCGTACGCCCATGCTATGGGCAACCTAGGGAGACACCACAGCATCGTAGAGGTCTAAAATTAACGAGCTACTCTCGATTCACTAATATCAAAACCTATATTAGCTCGGCCATTTACCTTTCGACCGACCGTTCAAAATTGCGCCAAATTCCCTCGATCAAAATTGCGCACCCTTTTCTCTTTGGCATTTAACTACTCCATTCAAATTCCATAGCACCACCACCACCCCCACCCGCCTGCTACCGATTTGATCCCTTGCACCTGCCAGTGCAGGCGGTCCCTCCTCTCCCCTCCCCCCACCTTTCCTGTCATGGACGGAGAGCCGCTCTTATGCCCACGACAGGCGTGCGCTACAACAGCTTGGTCTGAAGGTACACGTAAAACCCTATGACATGACATGACATAAACACCGTCTAGTTCACAGCATTCTTTAAAAATGTAGTAATTCCTATTCCAAGCCATCTGTAATTACCCATGGGATTATGGCATATTTTATATAATAATAAATTTGACAAAAAATGAATGCGGTGTTTAGGTGTTTAGATTTTTCCGAGAACAACAAACGATAAATTTATCTGTACATGCAAAGGCCTAACTAGTCGAATCGTCGCCGTTTAAAATGCTTCTGTTGCTAAAATAAATTAATGTATAAGCTTATTATCATTCAGTACATCTTTATATATCTTTTTATAACTTATTTTCATTGTTTTTCTTTCGATTTACCCTACGTCGCATAGGACGGTCAAGCGTTCTCATTACACGAGCTGGGCAAATCGTTTTGACATTGCAGTTATTCGAGGGTTGCCCATCACGTGACTACAAAAATGATACGTCACACCTATTCGCTCCAAATAGCCGTTATTTTTTCCTGAATTATGGACCGTTGACATAATTCAATTATTTTTACAAAATATCAGTAATTAGTGGGTTATGGTAGTTATGTAGGTGGCTAAATACAGTACTTTTAGCGAGAAATCAAATGTAGGGCCTATATATTTTAAGATAATACTTTGTTAGGTCATTAATTAGGTCAACCATCCGTGACAGAGCGCCTTTAAATGTAGCCTGCATGTGACAACAGAACAATGGTATTGTCATAGTGGAACATTTACAACTGTATTCAAATGTAATTTATATAGAGAATACTCCCCGAGTGTCTTGTGATATCATAATTTATCAGCACGAGTTTATAAAAGTATGAAATCCGAGACTTGCCGAGGATTTTTATACTTTTATCAACGAGTGCTGATAAATTATGATATCACAGGCCACGAGGGGGGATTCTTTTTATCATCCATTATCATTCTTTTCATTTGCGACAATTGTAAACAATGTCAGTAATGTGGGTTGAATGTCACTATATTTGGCAGCGGTAGACTCGGTAACTAGCAGAACGACAGTAGCGTGACGTCACAAATGATAGGTTTAGCGCTGAAACATACACAGTGACGTAACAAAAGAAGAAGCATATCTCCTATGAGAATATCGCTGGAGATATCGCAAATTATAGCATGGGCGGATCCAGGAAATATTTTTAGGGGGGGACCAAAAAAGAAGGGCACATTGACTCGTCAAAAGGGCACCTTACTACAAGTTTTGATATTTACAATTAATATGTATTCCTACAGTTCTACGTCATAATATACTAGCAATAATGAAGTAAATTGGCGTCACTCGCGTTAGAACCTCAATGGGGCCCCATTGAGACTCAATAACACAGACACATATCTGCAAGCTTGCGCATGTACACGAAAATCTTGATTTCATTTATCTACAATATAATTATTGTTTACTTAAAAAAAAAAAAATTCTACAAACAAAAAGGGCACTTGGACATTTTGAGGGCACTTGAACAATTTTTTTGGGGGACGCGTCCCCCTGGTCCACCCCCTTGGATCCGCCCATGTATAGTGCCAGCGATATCTTCTACAAAAGCCTTTAATGGATGATAAATATTTTTAGCGTGCATGTATAATTCAATTAATTTTTAGTATGTCAAATACCAATTATGCATTAACTTAGTCTTTGGCCGATCAGACCGATTAGTGTGCAACTAAATTACAGCAATCAAGAATACCATGCATTTTAAATGTTGCCCTCTTCTGCCAAGAAACGTACCTATTTATTATTATATCAGAATCGGCAGCAGTTAGTACATTACAATTTATCATTTGACAAAATAATGTGTATGTGCCGACTAACGACACAATTCACAAAAGAGGTCTTAGCCTAGTATGTTGCCTAGCGCAACACTACTGACAAAAAATAAACTACCAAAGCACATTAGCACGTAATCATTTGAGTCGCGTCCTATAAAATAGACCCAGAGAGACCTAAGGAAACCGAAATATATTATACACCCAGATAGAATGAAGCGGGGACTCAAGGAGGTCAGCTCTGCTGTTCATTCCCTTGGAGTTCTCAGTCGCAGTGTCAACTCTATCGTCCACTCAAGAGCTTAGACTTACATTATTATCTGTATCACATTGTCGTTAACTTGTTAATCATGTTTTACATTCGTCAGAAAATAACAAACACCCCCAAAGAAAACCTACACTCTGTAACAAAGAAAACTACACTGTGTTAGTATCATTAAAAGACCAGATACCCCCCCCACACACACACACACACACACACACCACACACACACACACGTCTCAACCAATACCCCGCGACTGGCATATCAAAGGCCGTATTAATTATTGGGGAATTCCATGTCAAATCAATCACTTTAGGACACATCGTCTCAGATATTAATGAAATTTGGTACACTTATAGTAGTCAATGAGAAAACCTCTAAACCAAAGTTTTAGACTTCTAGCTCAATTAATCGTCGAGATACAGGTCGCTGAACTTTGACCTCGTTAAGGATATAATCGATTTTTAAAAGGCTCTAATTTTCTTACTATTATAGGTAAAGAAAAAATTCAAATGTGTTTTTTAAAGGTCTTTAATAGACAAATATTTCTTAATATAGACCAAATATTAGAAAATCAACCCCCGGAAAGTTATAATTCGACATGACCTTTGACCTTGACCCTCAAAATATATCGTCACCGATTTTTTTCAAAACTTTTCTGGATATACCTTGTATATTGTAGATGACTGCCTGGAAAGTTCAAGCTAGGTAACCCATAACATCCAGAGTTACAGTCTATGGCAGTTTTACTTTATCTTGAATGCTATCCTACATATAACCGTGATCAATTATCCATAAATCTGATATTCCTTTCAACATATTAGAAAGAAGCTACCTTTATTTTAATAATTACTGTGCCATTTACGAAAAGTCTGTGTTGCATTTTGTGTTTTTATTTGACAAAGAATATGTTCGACCAGCAGCAGTTTGTGGATCAACTGTGGATCTGCTCAACTTAACACCATTTAAAGAAGTTCTTTCCAGGATCAACATTATGACACATAAATTGCCTCTATATTAATTAGTGAAGATTCAGTTAACACAAAAAAAGACAGAAAGAAAGAATTTACATGGAATTTATTTATTTTTTATTTTTATTTATCTATTTATTAATTTATTTTAAGAAATACTGTTTAAAGTTAATAGAGTATACAGTATATTTAATAATTTTCAGTTATTTTAACAATGATCTATTTTTTAAAATGATGTTTAATACGTCTGTTAAAATTATGCTAAGGAAGGAGACAATTTGTTCAATATTTCATCTATCTAAAACAAGGAAAAGGAAATGATTTATTTAACGACACACTCAACACATTTTATTTAGGTTATATGGCGTCGGACATATGGTTAAGAACCATACAGATGTTGAGGAAGGAAACCAGCTGTCGCCACTTCATGGGCTACTCTTTTCGATTAGCAGCAATGGATCTTTTATATGCACCATCCCAAAGACAGGATAATACATACCACGGTCTTTGATGTACCAGTCGTGGTGCACTGGCTGGAGTGAGAAATAGCGTAATGGGCCCACTGACGGGGATCGATCCCAAACCGACCACGCATCAAGCGAGCACTTTACAACTGGGCTAAATCTCACCCCATATATAAAACAGGAAGGAAGGAAATGTTTTATTTAACGACGCACTCAACACATTTTATTTACGGTTATATGGCGTCAGACATATGGTTAAGGACCACATAGATATATAGAGAGGAAACCCGCTGTCGCCACTTCATGGGCTACTCTTTTCAATTTGCAGCAGTGGATCTTTTATATGCACCATTCCACAGACAGGATAATACATAGCACGGCCTGTTACACCAGTTGTGGAGCACTGGATAGAACGAGAAATAGTCCAATGGGGCACCGACGGGGATCGATCCTAAACGACCGCGCACCAAGCGAGCGCTTTACCACTGGGCTACGTCCCGCCCAAGAAAGAAAGAAAGAAAACAAGCAATGGTTTATTTTACGACGCAATCTTCGGTTATATTATATATAGCGTCAAATCACTTGGGACACCTAACGACGCACTCAACACATTTTTTAACGGTCCCGCCCCCCCCCCCCCCCCCCCCCATCTAAAACAATGCAATATATAATAAAATACATTAGAAACATACAAAAAATATTTATACTTATTAGTAACTGCAATGTGCTATACATGAACTGCATGATTATTCATTCATTCATTTATAGTTAGTTGTGTGTTTATATCCAATTATAGTTCAAGCACGCTGTCCTGGGCACACACCTCAGCTATGTAGGCTGTTTGTAGTGATTAGTTGTTTGTTGTTAATGAAATAGAAGTCTGTGTTGTGGTGTTATACCTAGTACCTACTAAATCATTATAACCTGCTGTGGGTGGGAGCCAGTACCTAGATCTACTAGCCTCAAGTACATGATTAGCATCTTGTGATGTCTTTATGTAACACAAGGGCCAGATGTAGCTCAGTGGTAGAGCACTTGCTTAAGGTGTGATGGGTTGCAAAATCGATCAACTCAGGTTTTTTCCATTCCAAGCAAGTTTATGGGAAAGAGCATATAAAAGATCACATGTTTTACTGGTAGGAAAACAATCTGGCCTCAGACCACAATTAATTTCGCTATATGTTTCTATATAGCCTTAGTGGCTATAACATTTTTATTAATATCAGCAGGCCCGTGAAGTTTTGTATGTACCTTTGCCTGCATGGGGGACACATACCCTGAAAAGGACAACCCCTGTTGTCCAGCTCTTTCTCCCAGCATATTGGTTTAAACAGACACACCCTCTAAACCAGGCCGGAGTACACCCATTTTACACAAAAAGCACTACTTTTGCATGGGCCGGAATTACCACAAACAAGTCTTCAATGTCAACAAGTTACACATGTTTACAAACTACATGCTATCCCCTGTCACTTCAGTCAAACAGTTGCCACTTCATAGCTGTCTGCCATGAAATAATCACAGTCAAACAGCAGACTACTTGCGCGGTGAAACTTCCGGATTTTGGACAACCAAATGGGAAGATAACTGTAATCTGAGGCCAGGAGCCGGCCAAGGCCGGCTCTTGTGCCCACGACAGGCGTGCGCTACAACAGCTTGCTCTGAATGTGCACGTAAAACCCTATGACCTGACCTGACCATGACAGACAGACTCGGGGAGAACAGATACTGTTCACACGCCTTGAAGTTCTCTCACAAAGCACAAACTCTACTGGAAGATCCGAGAGATAATGTCAACTCTATGGGGAGACCTGTGTGTCATTCACCCAAGAGCTCTGACTTGTATATTATCTGTATCACCATGTTGTTAACTTATTAATCACGTTTCATGTTTGGAAAGTAAAATACAAGAAACTACATCACCAACTTGAGATTTCTGTTATTCATTCATTTAACATTCATAAGATAAACTACGCTGTGTCAGTACCATTGAACATGAAATATACAGATAATTTTATAAATAATATAAGGAGAAATATTCGGTGTATCTCTGGTGGTTATGTCAGAGATTACTGTAGACTAAGTGAAGATTAGGCCTACACAGACCGCTAGGTCAAGAATTTGTGGAAAAGGTCACAATGACCATGAATAATGTATTCCGCTTGACCTGACTGTAAAATTATCAGTTATTCCTGATCAATCTGTGGCAATATTTCCCTCTAAACGTACTCGGTTTAAATAAAATTATATTTTGGAAGCGGTGGGTATATTTTCAAACAAATAATACATAAATAACTCTCGAACAGATCTAAACAATTTAAAGTTTACTTTGTTTAACGACAACACTAGAGCACATAATCATTGATTTATTAATCATTGGTCAAACATTTGGTAATTTTGACATATAGTGTTAGAGAGGAATCCCGCTAAATTTGTCCATTAGTAACAAGGGATCTTTTATATGCACCATCCCACACAGGATAGCACATGTCATACCACGGCCTTTGATATACCAGTCCCGATACAATGGCTGGATCGAGAAATAGAAATGGGCCCAGTACAGAACAGAACTTTATTTACTAGTACTCTCAGGACGGCGATCGATTCCAGTCCGAACTAAATTGACATTCTACTAATTAGAATATAGATACTTTTGCACTTTTACAATGGAATGTACCTGGGGTTTAGATCATGAATGATGTATCAAGTGGTACTCAGGCATGTAATAGCGTTTGTAATTAAATATAACGTTTAACGACGCTCAACACCAACGCAAATATAGTGATTGGCGCACCCAATACCTAATTTGCATGCTAATTTCTTTTGGTCCGATTCCAAGCATTCGCTTTATAATTACGTATGCGTACATTCAAATGCTTATATAAGAGGTGTGTACTGTCGAGTATGCTATGAATAAAACCAGTCTCGGTAGTGTCGTGGTTAAGCCATTGGACATACGGCTGGTAGGTACAGGGTTCGCAGCACGGTACCGACTCCCACCCAGAGCGAGTTTTAACGACTCAGTGGGTAGGTGTAAGACCACTACACTCACTAACCGCTAACAACTAACAACTAACCAACTGTCTTGGACAGAAAGCCCAAATAGCTAAGGTGTGTTCCCGGGACAGCGTGATTGAACTTTAATTGGTTATAAGCACGAAAAAAAGAACAGTTCAAAATATGAATAAAAATGCATTACAACAATGCTACCGGCCTTGGTGGCGTCGTGGTTAGGTCATCGGTCTACAGGCTGGTAGGTACTGGGTTCGGATCCCAGTCGAGGCATGGGATTTTTAATTCAGATACCGACTCCAAACCCTGAGTGAGTGCACCGACCAGTGATCCATAACTGGTTCAACAAAGGCCATGGTTTGTGCTATCCTGCCTGTGGGAAGCGTAAATAAAAGATCCCTTGCTGCCTGTCGTAAAAGAGTAGCCTATGTGGCGACAGCGGCTTCCCTCTAAAAAAAAACAGTGTCAGAATGACCATATTAGCCGATGATAAGATAAAAAATCAATGTGTTCTAGTGGCGTCGTTAAATAAAACAAAACTTTACTTTTACAACAATGCTAGTCTAGTCAGCCCTGTAACATGGGGAAATTCATAAAATAAACATTAATTTAGTAAGAACATCTGAACATGTACATAATGATACCCGTGCCATTTTAATTTTTAGTCTAGGGTGGACAAAGAAACCGTATTACACCTAAACTTTATGTATAAGCCTAAGTAAACATGTGCACGTTCCATCTGAGTGTGGATAACAAAAGCGTTATCCTGGTAATTTATTACACTTTTTAGTACGTTAGCGGGGACAAACTGATCAGCACAGATGACAAGGCATAGTCTAGTATATATTAAGTTTAGATGTTCGTGACAATTTAATACGAATGTGGGCCCAGAATGTAGGCTATTTATGTAAACACGCTTTGTAATATTTATTCTTTAACCATGGCCGTATCAAAAGGAGCCAGAGGATAGCTGCCCCCCCCCCCCCTCCCACACACACACACATACACACTTCACCACCACACCAGAAAAATAGAAACATTGTTCTTAAAGACAGGCGCGTGTGCATTGTGTGTGTGTGTGGGGGGGGGGGGGGGGGGGTGTCAGGGTGTCGAAGCTCCCGTCTCAGGCACATTCTCTTTCTTTCTTTTTTCAATATATTGTCTGGGGAGCATGACTCGAACCCCCTATAAACTTCACTCGACAGTCTAGACCCCCCTCCCTGCTAAAATTCCTACATACGCGGCCAGAAAGCAGAGGCGGATCTAGGGGGTGGCATGGGCCCGGGGCCCCCAAAATTTTGCGACAGTTATAATTTTATTATATATTAATTTTCTTTTTTACGATCCCCCTCCAACCCCCCCCCCCCCAAAAAAAAAGAAGAAGAAGAAGTTCCCTTGGCATTCCGGCTCATGTCATTACCCCACCCATCCCCTAAATGGATTTTCTGGATCCGCCACTGGAAAGTGCATTTTTTGTCAGGCTATAAATATATTTCTATTACCCGTGACCCGACTCTTTGAGTTTACTACCCTTTAGTTATTTTAGGGTAGATAAGGTCCGGTTAATGATGTTTACTTGGATGTTAATTAGTAATAGGTAGCCTACCGGATATTCTGCAACACTTGGTTTACAGAAGAAACTCATTATCCAATAATCAGCAATAAGGCATCTTAAATAAAATGAGAAATTCCTCAAAAATAGAACAGTATAGATCATAGCCTATGATTGCGATGGGTGGACATTTTGTTTTCTTTAACGACACCACTAGGGCAAACTAATTAGCTAATAATCGGCTGTTGGATGTCAAACACAAGATGTATTTGGTAACGTCTGACAAGTAGTCCTCGAAAGAAACTCTCTAAAAAAATTCTTATTTTAGAACTAAGGAATCTTTTATATGCACTCTTCCACAAACAATGATGGGTGGATTTACTGATTAGAATAGAATATAGATACGTCAATGGATCCATTGATGATGGCCATCCTACCACTAAAAAATCATATACATGCATGTAATCGTGCAAAACGTGGGCGTATTGAAGATCTTAAAAAGTATTTCTAACGGAGACTCAAGTATATTATCTATATGTGATGTTTGCCTTGTTGTGACAAGATGACACGTTTCGTATCAGACACGGTGAGCTTGAACCCTGTAAAGTACAATTACATAACACTGTTTTTTCTACAATCTAATTTTAAAGTTCATGATCTAGAATCTGAACACAACCATCACGTAACATACAATATATTGTAGTTGAAGATAAACACCATTTGAAGAGAATAAACATTAAAGGGACATTCCTGAGTTTGCTGCAATTTTTAAGATGTTATCGACTAACAGAGACTTTTTAATAACTGTAATTACATATCAGATATATTTTTCTGCATAAAATATTAGTGGCTGTATATTAAATGTGTTTCTGATCATTCTAATAGTTGTACTAGGTTAAATTTCATTTTATTTCCTAAAAAAAAAAAAATTCGTACGTACGAAATTATTTGAAGACAGAATCCAGTTTGGGCTTCTAACAAATATTAAGACAACCAGAAACACATCGAATATACAGACACTGATATTCTAAACAAGAAAATATGTTTAATATGCAAGTTTAATCGTAGAAATATTTTAGTAGTCGGAAACATCTTACAATGCAGCAAACTCAGGAATGTCCCTTTAAAGTCTATTTTTGTTTTCTTAAGTATAGGAATATATCTTAATAATGCAAGTGAGATTTTCAACTACATTTACCTTCATATTCTTGTTTGTCCATGTTTTTGCCTGGAAGCTGTGTGAAAACAAATATCTATACCCACACACACACACAGTTGGTGTCGTCTGCTTCAGTTTGACAGGTCAAGACCGCACACGCTGTTTGAGCAGTGGGTTTACACAGTGGAGTAATAATATCAGTCTCATTTTATTCTAGGTGAGATAGCCTGAATACAGGCTGTTTTATGAATATCATTACCAATAGAGTCGTGTTTAGTTTTTTTGTGGGGTTTTCATGGGCGGATCCAGGAAATATTTTTAGGGGGGGACCAAAAAAGAAGGGCACATTGACACGTCAAAAGGGCACCTTACTACAAGTTTTGATATTTACAATTAATATGAATTCCTACAGTTCTACGTCATAATATACTAGCAATAATGAAGTAAATTGGCGTCACTCGCGTTAGAACCTCAATGGGGCCCCATTGAGACTCAATAACACAGACACATATCTGCAAGCTTGCGCATGTACACGAAAATCTTGATTTCATTTATCTACAATATAATTATTGTTTACTTAAAAAACAAAAAATTCTACAAACAAAACGGGCACTTGGACATTTTGAGGGCACTTGAACAATTTTTTGGGGGGACGCGTCCCCCTGGTCCCCCCCCCCCCCCTTGGATCCGCCCATGGTTTTTTTGTTCACTTATCACTGCATACTGCACATGTTTATCGTTAAAACACAAACATAAGCACACACACACACACACACCATATCACTCGGCACTGTTATGCGGACCAAATAATAATAATAATAATAATAATAATAATAATAATAATAATATTAATAATAATTTATATACCTGGAACGTTCCTTTTCATCTAGTTGGATAATTCACTTTGCAAATAAATTAAACCGCTATCGTTATCATGGGTGGACCAGTTTTGGTGAGTATAAGCATTCGGTTCTAAAGCATATCAATATTTATACACAGACAGTTGTTATTCAAATACCTACCTTTTTGTTAGTATTTCTACACTTGACAGGAGCACTAAACTGGCCGCTAAGTAGATAAGTGTACTGCACGTGCGTCAGAGACTGTAGCACGTATCAGCAGTAAATATTGTTAACTAGGTAATCTGTTTCGGTGGGTGATACATTTAGTGGTATAGCTTACAGCAAAAACTTTCCAACACAAAATTTCAGTGTTTTATCATTTTATTAAAACATGTATTGAAGACCTGTTATATTCTTACTACATCAAGTCGATTTTTTCTCTCTCGATTTTCTGCATCTAATACAGACTGTTAGTCGCAAACCTCTAGACATTTGCATCAGTATCTGTCGATGTAGAGAATACTTATACATACATGTAGGGGAAACTGGGGACCGATGATCAGTTAGATAGATGATTAATAATTCATATTCATATTTAATTTTCAATGTCTACATACATTGGAGGGGCCGGATGTAGCCTAATGGTAAAGCGTGGTCGGTCTAGGATCGATCCATTTTGATTGGACCACTGGGCTATTTCTTATTACAACCAGTGCACCGCAACTGGTACATGTATATCAAAAGCCGTGGTATGGTGCATATAAAATATTGCCTGCTACTAATGAAAAAATAGTGGGTTTCCTCTCTAAGACTATATGTCAGAATTACAAAATGTTTCACATCCAATAAATCAATGTGCTCTTGTGGTATCTTTAAAAAAAAAAAAAAAACCCAATAAGGTGTTTACTTATACGTATGCATTTTTACACACGCACACACATTTATTTCAACTTATTTCCGTGCTTATATCCAATTAAGGTTCAAGCATACTGTCCTGGGCACACACCTCAGCTATCTGGGCTGTCTGTCCAGGACAGTGGGTTAGTTGTTAGTTGGTTAGTGATTAGGGAGAAAGAGCTCTTAAGAACTTGCTCTGGGTTGAAAGAAAGAAATAGAAATCTACTCTGATCACTTAGATAATTGATTAATTTTGTGTCTATAAAAGTAGATTTTTACTTTGAGGAAATAGACATTAGCCAAGAAGTGTGTAATTTGTTAACAACTACATCAGTGGATGACTTCATGTGCACTTGGTAGTGAGATAATGTATTTATAATCCAAACTACTGAAATCTTATTTATCATTTCCCAAAACTACTGTTGTGTTGTTGTTGTTGTTATTATTTTTATTTAGGACAATTGTTGTTACAAATAATTATAATTTAAAATAATGGACAACATTTTTCTAATCGGATTGGGAAATTGGGATTGGGAAATTGTTTAACGTGCACATTCAGAGCAAGCTGTTGTAGCGCACGCCTGTCCTGGACACAAGAACCGGCCTCAGCCAGTTCCTCCGTCCAGGACAGGAAAGGGTTGGGAGGGAAGGAGGGACCGCCTGCACTGGCAGGTGCAAGGGAGCACCAGCAGTCCAACCGTAGTCGGTAACAGGCGGGGGGTGGTATGGTGCTATGTAATTTGGAATGTTCCGTAGGATTAAGCCAAAGGGAAATGAATGCGCATTTTAATGAAGGAAGTTTGGCACAGTTTTGGTGGTCGTTCTAAAGAATAAAAGGTAGGGAGTTACATATAGGTTTGGAATTTAGTAGGCTGAGAGTAGCTCGTTAATTTTCTAATCGGTTTGACCTGTATTCATTTATACCAGTGGCGACTCCAGAAAATCCATTTGGGAGGGGGGGGGGGGGGGGGGGGCAGTGACATGAGGTGGAATGCCAAGGGAACGTTGGAGGAGTTTTGGATGGGGATCGTAAAAAAAATGAAAATTAATATATAATAAAATTATAACTATTGCAAAATTTAGGGGCGGCGGGCCCCTCACCCTCACCCTAGATCCGCCTCTGTATATAGTAAATATTTAAAATTATATATTCTGTAGTTGTTGGATGATTTTTGTTCTTGTTGTTTATTTATTTATTTATGAAAATAAGTTTTACAGACGTACATTACAATTTTGTCACGTTTAGATAACCGTAGACACTGGTGTAAGATTCATCAAAATATCGGCGGGATTATCCCACAGAGGAAGAAGGAAATGTTTTATTTAATGACGCACTCAACACATTTTATTTACGGTTATATGGAGTCGGACATATATGGTTAAGGACCACACATATATTGAGAGAGGAAACCATCTGTCGCTACTTTATGGGCTACTCTTTTCGATTAGCAGCAAGGGATCTTTTATATGCACCATGACAGGATAGCACATACCACGACCTTTGATGTACCAGTCGTGGTGCACTGGCTCCCACAGAGGAAAAGTATAGGAAAATAACAAACAAAGACATTGATATACGCTACGTAACATTCAATTACACAATTTATTAACCACTCAGTATATTATTAAATACTTGGTACATTAATATCTACAGTTGGAATAATTTATATATATATATATATATACACCAGGGCCCGTATTTATCAAGGAACTTAAGTCATAAAAAAAACTTAAGTCAGCTAAAAATACTTAAGTTTTTACAATTTTGACTTAAGTTTCATAAAACAGCTTAAGTCATATTTATCAACCTACTTAGACTTAAGTTTGGTCCGTTTTTGACTTAACTTTTTAGCCACCTGCCGACCAGACTTAAGTTTTTTTTAATCAACTTAAGTCATTCTAAAGATAAAATGGCTGCTGGGCGTTTGCCAAGATATTTTAATGAAAGGAAGCCAGTTTTGAATCTTTATAACGATTTTGAACTTGTGGAGAGGTATAGGTTTGATAGAAATAGTATAGAATATATCACTGACCTTTTGGCTAAGGATATTTGTCCACTGACTCATAGGAGTCAGTCAGTTGACGCCGTAACCAAAGTTCTTGTTACTTTACGATACCTGGCTACGGGGAAATTTCAATTATGTAGTGGCGATGACCATGGGGTGAGTCAGCCCACTGTATCTAGAATTGTGCAACAAACACTCGATAGTTTGACATCGAATGAAATAATTAAAAGGTTCATAAAGTTTCCAACTGATCCAAACGAAATTCGCCGTCACCAACAGCGCTTTTATAATGTTGCGAACTTTCCCGGTGTTGTTGGCATCATTGACGGAACCCACATCCAAATTCAGGCTCCAACAGTTAATGAAAACGAATTTGTAAATAGGCATCGATATCACAGTATTAACACCCAAATAGTGGTTGATAGTGATGACCGAATAATAGACGTTGTAGCGCGATGGCCAGGGTCAACGCATGATTCGAGGATACTGACAAACAGCGGGCTGCACCAACTATTTGAACATCATCGTGTACCAGTGAGCTGTCATTTGCTTGGCGACAGCGCCTATCCTTGTAGAAGATGGATTCTAACACCATTTCTTCGTCCACTTCCTGGTCCACAGACGAATTACAATCGGTAAATCAAAGTTTCACAGTTTTGAAATCACGTGTTGGCAAAAGTTATTGAAAATGTTCATGAACCAGTCTATTGCGGTCTGATGGTTTATCCAAATAGTAAAATACACAATGAACCCAAATGAAAGAACAAGCATCAAATGAACCCAAATGTAAATTATATTATGAAACCCAAAAATCATATTACATCCAAATAAAAGTTAAAATAAAATGCTATAACTCTCTCTCTCTCTCTCTCTCTCTCTCTCTCTCTCTCTCTCTCTCTCTCTCTCTCTCTCTCTCTCTCTCTCACACACAGACAGACACACATACACAGACAGACACACACACACACACATACAGACACACACACACGCTGACAAACACACACACACACAGACATACACACAGACACACACACACACACATACACACACATCACCCCCATCACCCTTTCCTCCCCAGCTATGGCTGAAAAAAAATGTACAGTGCAATATTAGGTTATTTATATAGGAATGAATGAATGAATATTTAACGAAACTTGGTTTCTTTACTACATAAGCCAAGGTATACATGTATGTTTTGAAATGCACAATGTGGCTTTTAAAAAGTTATACATCTTAAACATGTAATAAATAAGAAGTAAATAAATAAATGAAAAATAGAGCTAATAATAATAAAGTCAATAAAAAGCAATACAATTTAATTCAATACATGCAAATGACAGTAATGTAGAATCTGCATATCACATATATAATAATTCATATATTAATTAGTTCAATAATTTTTTTTGCTTATTTTAAAAGATCACATAAGAAGATCAGGAGCTGCGTCGAAAGAGTCATTGGTCAGATGAAGAGACGATTTCATGTGTTACATGGGGAAATAAGACTCCGACCTGAAAAGGCTTGCAAGGTACACTTAATGCATACCAACAACAAAGACAAGATTATTTAATTGACGTATTTCATTGATGTATTTCAAGGAATTATGGCTGGTTACCTGTAAAGTAATATAGAAATATATTTCTTAATTTGAAAGAAATATTCCATTTATTCCTAGATGAATAAGAAAAATATGTGTAAGCAGAAAAGTCATTTCATTGTTCAAACATATGCTATTAAAATCTAAATGCAAAGGATTATTGATATATTTTTTTGCTGAAATTAATGATTTGAACATTTTAAAACATACTAATAATTGTCTGATCAGTTGTATTTTGTTTTTAAGTGTCTAGACCAAAAGTATAACAAAACAAATCGTTGATAGAAACATGTCAACTTCTTTTATTGTAATCCACATTAACAGTAGGCCTATAATAGATTATGACAAAGAGATAAATGTGAAAAGAACCCCCAGAAAACTGAAATATTTCCATTATATATTCAAACTGTAAATTAATCATTATAATGACTTTTGAACAAATGATCATTATTAAATTACAATTAAATGAATGTATTACTTCAAATTATTAACTTTATTTGGTTATGATACCTATTAACACATATTTATTAATATTTAGGTTCCAACTGCCTGGTTATGAAAACTGTATTAAAACATAATTATTAATATTTAGGTTACAATTGCCTGTGCTGTTCTGCACAATATATGCAAGGAGAGAGATTTGCCCCTGGCAGATGATGGACATATACAGGGAGAGGTACCAGGAGATGATGGAGTTGTGGTGAACCCTCTTGCTGCAGGGGCCCAATACAGACAGCTGTTTGCCATTAATCATTTTTCATGTAAGCATTCACTTTTCATGTAAGCATTAACAAATATTAATAAATATTAATGGGACAGACCCTACTTGTTAAACACTAAGACATATTTTTCCAGTATTAAAGCTGTTTATGATCATTGAAATCAAACATTACTTATATTTTGTTGTTTATATTATCCATTATGGAGTCAAGTTTTAATCTACTTTAAGTGTTCATGAATTACAGCCAGGGCATATTCAAGAAAGCAAATAGCCATTGTCTGGTGTTGTCACATTTCAAACACTGTATTAATAACAATAACAAATCATTATTTGATAATGATAATAACTTAATGCCAGCCTTTGATGGGTCTGTTATGAGATGGCAATGTATGACTTGTATATCAAAGGTGTTGGTATGTGCTGTCCTGTGCATACAAAGATCCCTTTGTACTAATGGAAAAATGTACTGTGGTTAGTCTAAGACTATGAGTAATATCAAATTGTTGACATCCAATAGCCGATGATTAACAACACGACTACAGCATATTGATTTATTAAACAAAATAAGCTTTAACTTTTTTCTTTTGTTTATTGTTTACTACACATTGAAATGAATCATTGTGCATGGCATATCTTTCTTATCAATTCATATAGGATCATCAAACGTTGTATGCAACTCCAACGGGGGATGGCAGTGTATTGTGTACCACTGGTAGGTTACTTTGACCTATATTTTACTGTTTTACTTAATAGACCCTGTGCTATCTCTAGGCTACCGAAACAGACTTTTCATTTTTCAAGATCAATCATATAATGAGTCTAAATTTTGAACACTAAAGGAAAACCTTGTTCAGCTTTGTTTGCCACTATAAATGTGTCACCATATTACACATAATACAAAACTATTTCCTTTGTTATAAAGAACAATAATAAACAGTGGTTGATCCGAAACAAGTTATTAATCCATCCGACTGCATAAATGGCATACAGTTATAATCCAGTCGTACATACAACACATTCATTAATGTGTGTTTTTCTCTATCAAACCTCTTAAGGATGTATCATGTATCTCAGCTGTACTATTGGGTGTATACTAGCAAATCAAATCCCACAGACGACAATAGTAACATATGTGGCTAAAACTCCTACCTGCAACGTATAAACCGACATAAACGCCACGGATATAAATACTACCACCACCTTATATCATAATTATATTTCAATTTTGTTTTTGAAATGAAATTATTCATGATTAAAAGTGATATATTGTTTTGGAATTTAATGTAATTTATTGTTAAAATTGTCAATGGAAAATAAAGTTTTAACATTTCTACATCGTTATGTTTATTTAAAAATTATTCTTCAAGGTTTTCAATTTTCATTTTCAAATATTTTTTTTTTAGCTTCAGACATTCTATTTCCAGTTTCAGTTTTTCTTTCAACAGAGAATTATAAGATGGTGAAGAAGTCTGGATGGGTTGCCTCTCAGAGGCTGGAATGTCTGGCTGCTGTACAGGAACTAGACTTTCTTGCTGGTGTACACGTGGCTCTGGATGAAGTTCAGCCATCACAACAATTTGACTGAAAATACACATTGATCAATCATTCAATAAATTAATGCCAATAATAACATTTTTCTTTGGAGTACTTATCATTTTACTATTAAAAAATAGTTTCCTTAATATTTTTATCTTGTTAAGAGAGTAAGAAATATTTTATTTATTGATGCACTCAACACATTTCCATTACAATTAAACAGTGTTGGACATACATGTATGGTTAAGCACCAGACACATAATTAAAGATGTAACCCGCCACTGTCACTTCATAGAGTAGTCTTTTCAAATAACATGTAGCAGCAAGGGACGTGAATTCGACATCAACCGGGATTATTTGAAAGAAAAGAAAAGACGTTATTACGAGAAGAACATGTACCACGATGCCATAGCAAACACCATGCAGAAATTACAGTGGAATTTGCTTAGGGATACGTACACACACTTTCTTACTTACATGTATTACTTTGATAAGGGCCCAAAATCGAGAAATATTCTGGAGTCGGTGCCGGTGGACACTAAAAGGGACGCGAGACCGCAAATTCGTGCCAAAGTGAACCAGTATTGTTCTTGGATCACCGAATTTCTGGATGACGATGGCGACGACACTGATGATGATGATGATGAATCCAGTACAAAGATGATAAAGAGAAATAAACACTAATAATAATATTCACATGTCGCCCTTAAGGCCTCTAGATGTAACCCAATGTGTGTCCCATTATTCATGTGTAGTTGTCAATAGTGATTGTAATTTAGAAATAAATTAAAAACCAAACTGTGACGGTACATGCTCTGAATTTCTTTTCGCCTGTGGCGATATTAATTGTTTTAGAGGCCGTGTGCAGTTCCAAATGCACTTAGCCCAGGTGGGCAACTTGTTACGTGATACCTTTGCGCGACGGTCGTCGAGCTTTTCTAATACACACCTAGCGCAGGAGTGGAGGCCATGTGGCCAGTAGTTACGTAATAACTCCGCTAGTGCTGTTTATGACCAGGGGATTGCTCGCGGAATGGCGACATCCAGTCTGACGATCAGAGAAAAATATGCCGGTGTGGTGGCTGTGGAAAATCCACATGATACGTGAAGTACCGCCTTGTACCCCCAGGCGATATTCGGAGTTTTGAATAAATAGCTAGGATTTTAGATATATCGAGGAGAAACATTTGGAAGTATCCAGGGGCACGGACGTCGTCCACTGAACGATCTATATTAGTTCAGACGGGACTTTGGTAAATATATATTTTCTGCTCTGTGTATAACCTTGATGTGATTGATGTGACTTTAAATATTTTAATACTGTATTATACCAATATTATT
This sequence comes from Gigantopelta aegis, assembly GCF_016097555.1. Taxonomy (NCBI): domain Eukaryota; kingdom Metazoa; phylum Mollusca; class Gastropoda; order Neomphalida; family Peltospiridae; genus Gigantopelta; species Gigantopelta aegis. The sequence continues at coordinate 25,445,376 of NC_054712.1, forward strand.
TAGACGGTGCTGCCGGTCATCTGACGCAGTAATCTGTAGGCTCACTGTCCTAAATAATTATAAAAAGCTTAACCAGTCATCCTAGAGGACCTAGGTAAACTGTAGGTTATTGTCTTTATTGTTATAGGTACCAGTATTAATTCTGTGTTACAAGGTTACTGAATGAGTAGTTAGGGTTAATTAAAAATTAACCAGTTAGGAATAGAGTTGTAATTCCTTTATTAATTAAGTTCCCCTGGAAGCGTTTCTCCATTATCACACGTGTGTGTGTTAGCGTTTCTCAATTATCACACGTTATTGAACGAGTAGTAAGGGTTAATTAAAAATTAACCAGTTAGGAATAGAGTTGTAATTCCTTTATTAATTAAGTTCTCCTGGAAGCGTTTCTCAATTATCACACGTGTGGGTGGTGTGTCACGGTGAAGTGATTAGGATATTGTGTAAACTAGACACCTAGAGATTAACTAATTAAGTGATCAGTTCTGGGTTGTTATTATTTGTTGTTGTTAATTAACTACTGCGGCAGTACATTTGTCAGCGTAGGTTAATACAGATTCCAAAGTGTATTGTGTTTTTGTTGTGTTTTCTAGTGAACTAAACGTGCTATAATAATATATACTTATATAAGATCGTATCTCTGATCATACCTAGAGACGAGCCACAGCGGGTATAACTGCCTGTTACAGAGAGATCTAATAGATATACAGTTAGGAGAGATATTTGGACAATCGTGTTTCATCCCCGTGACACAAACCAAAATTTCGCTAGTCCACACAAGTCCCTCTCGAAATGATGGACGGATGGATGTAGGCACTGTGTTTTGTTTTCAATACAATATACTGCCAATGATTTGAAAGTTTCAAATTTCACTAAGGATATTGAGCAAATGCATTTATAGTATATCAGTCATGCATAATTGTGGGGACCATCCAAACTACATAGTCTCATAGTTGCATAAATTTTAAATGTGCACAAATTGCTGACATATATTTGGTATATATAAAGGTTGAGTAGTATATGATGGGTATTCAGGGTAGTATTGAACCATTCATCGGGCAATATTACACAATCTCTGCATCATTAATAGGTTACATCCACATACTGACTAAAACAAAGTGACAATACACGTCTAAAGGCATACTAAAACTAGTTGTAATCAAATCTTCTTTGTATACATGATACATTTTTAAAGCGTAAATGTCCTTATATAGGAGTGTGAATATATATGTATGTACGCAAAAAATCTAATATAAGTTAATTAAATTGCTGTTTAAACTTCGTATATGAAATGTTAAATTTCAACACAAACTACCTATACAGACCCCGCCCTGCAGGTTATAGAGGCCGTTTGTACAGTAGTAGATGGGTTCTGCTTCAAAACATTCCTATTGGATGTCAAACATTTGGTAATTTTGACAGTTTTAGACAGGAAACCCGCCACACTTTTCCATTAGTAACAAGGGATCCTACACTTTCCCAATTAAAATTAGCTCCACTATTACATGTGGATCTAACAGCAGCCAGTTGGAGCTCATGTCCACCAATCAAAACCTTACTTGCAGAATCATGCCAGTGATTTGAAAATAATTTGAAAACATTCCGAATTATCCTGAGGGTATACGATATGTTTCATGTGAATTACGAATGCCTTATTTAGACCAGTAGAACTAATTTTAATCAGATTGCTAACAACACTGCGTAGACTCCAATGTCCAGGTAACATTTCGTCTGTAAATAATAATTTAAATATTGACCAATCACACTTCGCCTTTTATAACGTTATTTGGGAGAGCATACAAATTCTAAAAATATCGGGCGAGTCTATTTTAGTGGTCTCATGTAATAGTGGAACTAATTTTAATTAGATTGGCACTTTCCCAGAGAGGATAGCGCGGGCGTTGCTAAGTAGGACGAGAGAACGAGAACGAGAAAGAGATTTATGTGCACATTCAGAGCAAGCTGTTGTAGCACACCCTATCCTGGTCACAGGGACCGGCCTTGGTCGGATCCCTCTGTCCAGGACAGGAAAGAGTTGGGGGAGGGTTAGAGAAGGGACGCCTGCACTGACAAGGGAGCACCAGCAGTCCAGTGTTGGTGACAGGCGGGGTGTAATTGGTGCTATGGAATTTTTAAAGTCCCGTAGGATTATGTCAGAGGATGAGGTGCACGTTTTCATGAAGGAAATTTGGCGCAATTTTGATTAAGTAGGACGGATCGGGGCCGGGCTAAGTATGTCAGGACTAGTCTAAGTAGGTCGGGGCCAGTAGGATGGGGCCGGGTCACGTGACAAGGCCGTAACGTCATCAAGGTCACAGAAAGTAGGTCATGGGGAGTAATATGCTTCATTACTCACATCTATAATTTTGCAAAAATTACCTTTCTTTCCTGCTTCTTGGATTTTTATTTATTGTGGCTGTGTGTAGTTTCTCAATATGAGTGTCAAAGATAATATCATCTTTTCAGGTGGAATCATCACTCTTTCCCAAAACTATGTTGACAAAATTGTTTGCATTTGGTTTGTTAAATGCATAGATCAGAGCATAACCATCAAACATATCAGGCAAGATAAAGTGTCAGTGTACTAATTATCACTCTACGTAACATTTCCTGGCCACAAGTATTATCCCAGTTTATCATGCAGGATCAGAATGTTTTGTTGTTGTTTTTATTCAATATTCTATGGAACATGGAGTTACATTAGTTTGTACGTATCACTGGAGATGGATAAGGATATATAAAAAAAAAAAAAAGGCATTCAACCAGATAGGAACTACGACGCAGCTACATATACACAATTTTTCCTCCCAAGTATGAAGCATATTCTCAAGTTGTGGTTGAATGCAGACAGATACATAATGCTATTAATGGTTTGCTATCTTGGTCACCCTAGAGATGAAACTTTGATACCATTTGAGTTGTCATCAAATACTGGGCAATAGGGTTTCCACGTTCACAGGACTCGAGTACTCGTGCCAGGAAGAGCACTCTCATTTAATTACATTTTTTAACGTCATTTTGCCATATACTTGCAACCGGTTACATTATAGGACAATGTGACATGAAGGGAAAACAAAAGTCGAATTTTCTAGTAAGTGGTAGTTTGACCCTCGAGTACTCTAGTCCAGTATTTCAGACTACTGGGCAGGACATATACTCTTCACACTTTAAACACATTGATGTCACTGATGTAGATTTCCTGAACCACATGATAATTTGTATGGTGATACGGAGTTATTGACAAAGCCAGGAGGAAGAGAAGACTCTGGAGGTGTTTCCACCTATTAAGAATGCCTCAACTACATTTGAAAAGAGCACATTTCTAAACATACTTTCTAAGCATTCCTTAATTTGACAGTAGTCTACCCCCTGCTTAAGGAGATTGGAAAAATAATTTAAATGGGAACTGTATTAACGTGCCCATATCCCTAGGGTTCAGGCACGCCTACCCCAGAATCAATCTCTTGACTTCGCCAGTGGTTGATTCCGGACCAAAATTCAAATGTAGCAAAACAAGGCACATATGTATTCCAGAATACACATGTACTGCAGTCCAGTGCTGCTGTCTATCAATCATAATAGTAAACTGGTTAGTTATATGGCATTTATTCATGTTGAGGGATACGTTTAATAAAAGAAACCAAATAAGACATACCATTTTAATTGTTGCTAGAATAACAGTGATATTGTCTTTAATTAGATAATAACATTATATCTTAAATATTGATGATATTCAACCCTCTCCTTGGCCCCACCCACCAATAAATAAATAAATATATATATAATTTTCCTTTATTTGTGCCAAATGACTTTAAATGATCTTAACATGACGGGGTACCTACCCTCTTTGTAAACCTTACCCTATATAGCATTAAGCATGTGTCCCCATTTAGGGGGCAGAACGTAGCCCAGTGGTAAAGCACTCGCTCGATGCGTGGTCGGTCTGGGATCAATCCCTGTCAATAGGCCCATTGGGCTATTTCTCGTTCCATCCAGTGCACCACGACTGGTATATCAAAGGCCGTGGTATGTACTGTCCTGTCTGTGGGATGGTGCATATAAAAGATCCCTTGCTGCTAACTGAAAATAGTCCATGAAGTGGCGACAGCGGGTTTCCTCTCTATATATATGTGTGGTCCTTAGCCATATAACTGTAAATAAAATGTGCCAAGGGCGTCGTTAAATAAAACACTGCCTTCCTTCCAATTAATAAATGCCATATATCCGTAAATAAAATGGGTTAAGTGCGTTGTAAAATAAAACATTTCCTTCTTCCTTCTTAGTGTCCCCATTTCTAACAAAACATGCCGGAAATTTGTTTTGCCTAGTCGTTAAGAAAGAAAGAAGGGATCTGTTTAAATTTCCAATATTATATGAAGCACATTTTATTTCATTCTACACCAAAACCAAAGATTAAACAAAACATATAAATTTATATTTCATATTTTTATTTATAAACATCATTGGAAAAAAAGAATTAACTTTAAAATATCATTTGGCTTTATTCAGGTTGAGAAACAGTCAATTTAGTTCTTTGTCGTTGGGTAGTGGCTGACAGAGGAAACAATTTCGACATACCATTAAACACATGTACATTCCCAGCTTACGCACGTTTACTTTATATAACTGCCATACAAATGCAAATTATAAGTGTCAGTTTATATGTATTGTAGAGCCAGTTATCTACATACAGTATCTAGAAGAATGCATCACACGAAATTAATATTGTAAAATAAATGCATTTTTGGTTCCAGATTTCCCAGGTATTATGGCTCGTACCAATCTCGGTTTTCATTGGCTTATCACAAGTATAGACTTCCCCAACAAGAGATCACGTGAGATTTCGCAATTTTTGAACAAATTTAACTGTCTTGATTGAGGAGTCGTCTCATATCTCGAAAACATATTTATATCCATAGAGGTATGGTACAACGCCTTTCCAGGCGTCGGTGGGTGGGGGATTTGCCTTGAAATTTTTACAGTGGCCAGCTGTTGGCAAACGCATTACATCTAAGGGGGTGTTACTAATCACGTAACGCTCTAGGGATAGAGGAAGAGGGTACCGTGTTCGATTTACGTAACATTTTTCAAGACTATATGTTATTTTTATTCATTACTTGGACCTAAAAAGGTGTTTTTTTTAAATGCGCGGTCAGTCTAGGATCGATCCCCATCGGCGGGTATATAAAAGACCATGGTATGTGATATCCTGTCTGTGGGATGGTACATATAAACGATCCCTTGCTAAAAAAAAAATGTAGTGGGTTTCCAAAGCGCGTGTGCAGGGATTTCAGCGGGGTTGGGGTTATAGACTGTGTTGAGCGAAGTTTATATGGGGGCCATGCTCCCCCCAAAAATACATTTCAATTTTTTTTAAGCTTGGGTAAGTAAGGGTTTCGACCTCCAATACCCTCCCCCTGCACATGCACCCGTTTCCTCTCTAAGATTATATGTCAAAATTACCAAATGTTAGACATCCAACAGCAAATGGAAGGAAGGATAGGATATGTTTTATTTAACGACGCATTCAACACATTTTATTTACGGATGATTATTATATCAATATTCTTTATCTTTGATGTCGTTAACCCCCCCCCCCCCAACTTTACCCTTTCTAAACGAAATATTTATTTGAATTTGTCGATTTTAACACGTAAAATTAAGAAGTTAAAACGTTCATTGTCTACTTTAGTATATTTTATTTTTAAAATATATACATGATTAATGTGTTACTAGTATACAAACTAAACTTTGAAAGTTCTACTAACACTTTATAAAATATCAATTCTGAAATAGGAAGGTACGACTGTCGATAATACGTTGTCAAGATCAAACCGGTTTTAACTAAAGACTCTAGTAGGCCTACCGTATCCTCAACCGAACGTTCTTCGTACAGCGCAAGATTTCTCTTTTAATTTTTTGAGACGAACCCTACAATTTGAAATCGGCAAACGCACGCGTTAACTGAAACTGACAACAGGCTGTCGTTTGTGCTTTGCCGAGCTATGGCGGCACAGGCGACAAATCAAGCGTATACGTTTGACGATATCCGTTCCTAGCGAACACATACGACTTTTTTAAAAGTACATTTGAGCTTCTACCCCTGCGTGTGCTGTAACCTCACCGTGGTGCAGGGGTGTAACATTCTCTTTGAGAATGGCCAATACAGCACAAAATTGAAGTTTTGAGTAAAATTCAGTATCCGTAAAAGTCTTGAATTATTATATTGATGTTGATCATCACTTTATTTATTTGCATTACCATAGTTTGACACCCAATAGCCGATGTATTTTTCGTGCTGGGGTGTCGTTAAACATTCATTCATTCATTCATTCATTGAGCTTGTATTTCACATTTGTACATGTTATATGGTAACCAGAGAACCAGAGACTAACAAATAATGTATTTCTTTTAAATTTCGATTTTGACCCGAACTAGCTTAAAATGACCCCCCTAAAGGTCAAAATGGCACGAGTACCTACCTTTTACCATACTCTATCTAGATCTCAATAAAGGTCAATTTAGCGTGGGTATCTACCCTCGTCATAAACCTTACCCAGCACAGATCTCAATAAGCATGGGTACCCACTTTAGGCAAAGTGCTACCATTAATGTTTTAAAATACATGTTTTAGACACTTGTAAAAACATTGTTTCGCGATAAATGACACCCAAAATGACCTTTAAAGGTCACTTTTAAGTGGGTACCTCACCATAACCTGCACCCACCCTCATCATAAACCATACCATGTACAGGCCTCAGTAAGCATGGGTACTCATTTCTAACAAACCATGCCACAAAATGTGGACGTAACCTTTTCCTAAACATCTCCACCTTTCGTTAAATTATGGATCTGCACCTGAAATTTCAATCAAGAAGCACCCCTACTAGATATGCAATGGATATATCTATAAACCAAAGTAATAATATGAACATTGTTGATCAATATTAAGGAATTAAAAAAACAACCCAACGTATTATATATTCAGAAATAATTACCTTCATTTGACCTTGAAATTGTAGGTCAAATTGACCAATTATGAAAATCCAGCAAATCAAAATGGAAAGTTTGGATATTAAGCATCACAAAAAAATAAAAATAATAATAATAATTAAAGCGTTTAATCTCCCCAATAACAGAAATTTGGTGTCTGTCCCGTGGACTGTTGTTTTGGGGTAGCAGCAGATCGAACAATAATTGACGTACTATTAAAAGTATGCAAATTCCCAATTAACGTACAGGTTTAGGCACGTAAGAGTTCCAGATCTGAAATATACACATACTTTTATACAAGAATCAATGTCCAAATCTTCCCGACTCTCTGACATAAATAAATCGACCTGGCTCCTGGACTAAACCTTCCGAGTCGACATAAATAAAACAATTTACTTATAACTGTTTATAACAATATGTTATGTGTTATTAGATTACCAGCCGTGGCAAGTTTGGCAGCATTGTCGTAGAGTTGTAAAGCTTGGAAAAAAATGTAATTGTTCTGAAATGCAATATATATTTTCCCCTTTCTTTCTAAATGTTTAGTGTGTGTTACGTTGTATTTTTATTTATAAATATACACGTACGTTTCGAATATTGTTTTAGGTCGGTAATCAGTGTGGAGTCAAGGGTGTTAGTGGACTAACCCCTAGCGGACAGAGTTTACTTTACTGACTGATATTTTTAAGAGGACTATATGCCATGTTTATTTGATACCCAATGATCCTTATGCGAGTCTTCACTCAGATTAAAGCAACATTTTAATGCAATTTCTTTGTGCTATCCATTTCATTTTGTTTGACACCCAATACCACATAACCGTCATTAAAATGTGTAGGGTACGTGCGTTAAACATTAATTAGGTTACCTCTATTATCCATATCATGCACACATTTTTCTTTGTACCGAGACAGTATACTAGTTTCATTTTATCTGTGTGGTCCAACGACACATAACCGTAAAGTAAAATGTGAATTTGGTAACGTAGAACCTTTTATATGATACCTGCGAAGTACGGGGCTACATAAATGCTAAGTATTATAGAAAACATACACACAGAATACCTTCAGTTGTAGAACAAGATACAGAGACAGTACGTACAGTAAAGTAGAACAACATATATAGAGAATACCTACAGTAAAGTAGAACAACATTACAAAGACAGTACGTAAAGTAGACCAACATAAAGAGACAGTACGTACAATATCCCTGTTAAAAAACGCACAGATATTCATGTTATATGGTGAACTAGGACGTAGAACACTTAAATTAATTATTCAACAAAGAATGATTAGTTTCTGGACTAGAATTGTATCTGGCAAACAAACAAAACTAATGTTTTTATTACATGAATTTATGTTACACGACTCTTCCCTAAATGAAAAGTTATACTTGGATCCGACATATTAAACAACTATTTAACAGGTATGACAGATATATGGATACCCAAAAGATTCTTTTTAAAAAAAATCTTGAACAGATCAAATTAAGTCAGCATGGCCAGTATCTTCAAACGTGGAACAGTAATATTGCAACTTCGTCTAGAGGGTAAACGTACACGTTTTAAAGATAACCTAACACTAGAACAATACCTCACCATAATGCCTGAAAAACTGTAGATCAGCCTACTTAAATTTAGAGCATTGAATCACTACCTCCCAATTGAAATAGGACGATGCACACTATGTGACTTAATGATATTATTCTCTTGTGCCTTCTTTAAGGAATCCCGAAAATATTGCCTAAAACGATACTTTTATCTCAATTCCAATACCCTGAAATTTAAAGAACTATTGACCAGTAATAAAATAGGTGTCGGTAAATTAATTAAAATAATTAATGATAAATTAAGAAGACCATATCTGTGTCAGTCTATATCAATATATACCACACCACTGGAGGTATTGTATTATTGTATTATATATTTATACTATTTATTATTTAATAGTGTCGTGTAAACCCTGTCCTATACTGACATGTAAAACATTGTCGTTCATGTTTCCCCATATGTGTAATTAACAGAGGCGTCGTAAGGAATCCGACATTGGGTCGGCGAAAAGGGTGTGTGTGTAAGGGTATCCCCCTCTTGCAGTTGGTGCTGCAGGGGTGTTCCCGCTTGAAACATTTTCAAAGTTATCTACTTTCGGACGATATTGTCAGAATATTAAACAGAAAGAACACTAAAATATGTACCAGCATGTACTGTTCACGTGACACCTAGCATACCTATAATTTTCCTAAAGTTGTCAGGCACGATTCCCTATAAATTGCAAACTTGTATTATACTTGCGTTTGCAGCTAGCGAATGCAATGTCCACTAAACTTCCACAATTAACGATAGTGGGAATTTTGATTTGTTTTAAGGAAATTAAGACTTAAAGAAAACTACAACCTAAACACAAAAACCAACACAATTGTCCCTGTAAATTTAAATACAGTTCTGTTCTGTAAAATAAAACATTCTATCCTATCGAATAAGGCTACGGGCTATAAAATGGTCATAATAGGTTAACAAAATGATAACGGTTTACCGATGGTCAATGGCTGAAGAATGTTTACAATACTGTTTAATGCCAGAACCCGAAGTTACGCGTGTGATGCTTTCATTGCTGTGTGATAGCAATAAGATATGAAGTTACGCATGTGATGCTTTCATTGCTGTCTGATAGCAATATGTTACTCTTGGTAAACACTGCAGTTCATTGCTAACGCATTTTCTGTAATCCCCGCTGCTTTTATTTACATCCAATGAGAAGTCGTCTTGTAAATAACCGACAACGCTTCACCGTTCCGAGATTTTTAAAACATATACATATATTTGCAGGATATGCATACAACATGTTCAGCTTCCTCCAAATGTTTTAATTGATTTTTTTTACAGCGCTTACATTTTTAGCATCAATTTAATCAACACAAATCAAGTCAAAATATGTGGGGTAACGGGCTGAAAACAATTAAATGTTTACCTTCAAACCAGCAAATCCTGTTTTTATTTTATTTTAAAATTATTTTAAAATTATTTCAGACAGTGAATGGGCACAAAAGACAGAACGACCATTCTGGTCACGTGTTTTTTTCCCCAGGCGGAAATTGCCGACACAATAAAATAAAAATAAATGTTTTTATTGCTGAAATAAAATATAACTTTTCTTGTATGTATCAAACAGACAACAAAAAAACCCCAGTCTGGTATTGGACATAATAAAAATACTGGTATTGGATATATTTTTTATATATTATTTTAACTACATACAGAGTTGAATACAGTTGAAATTATAACTTTTGCAATTTGTGATGGGTCTTTCACTATTTTGCCTGGACTATAGTCCTGTCAATCCCATTAATAGATGACTGCAGCTTTATCTATACCATTAAATCCCTCATTTAATACAATTAATAGATGGAATGTCCTGTCCTTTCACATGTTCAATTATTACATGTGTCTACTACAACTTCCTTAGAGGACACTTGTCTGAACACTACACTCCTATAACTTCCTCATCCTAGTGTTCACAAAGCCAGTTGCCCATAAGCACTAATGACCACCACTAGTGGTTGGGAGACTCAGGCAAGAATTTTGGGATTTTGTTTTAGGATTACAACCTAAAATCTGGGATTTGTAAAAACACTGAGACTTGCTAAATGTGCAGCTAGGAAGTGGATGCAAATGCAGCATCGGATCAATGGTTACACCAAACAGGTCCCTCATCATTTTTGAAGATCCATGGACGGGAATGTGGAAGAGATCTGATCCTGTCACTGTATATAATCATGTGTTGTCAAAGAACTGTTTTACGTTCCTAGCACATGCTGCACCCACAATCTTGGATAAAGCCTGAAAAAACATTTAAAAAAAAAAAAATTAAATATAATACTTTATATGGGCAGATATATGTCTTTTTCAAATAGTGTGCATATTTAAGAGATCTATCAATGTTTTTTTGCATGGTCACAATTATGGCAGTGGGAAAGGAAAGGAAAGTAATATATAATCAATGACACCTCAGCACATTAAACTACATGTATACCTATTTGGCGTTTAACAAAATTGGTTAACTTTTGTGACTTGGTCCAGATTGGGTGATAGAAAACCCACTGCTACCACACAGGCTACTCTAACAATTCAATTTAATTTATTGCATATTACCAAACAAGCTGGTGTCAGCAAACAAATAAAAAAACATGCAACATCTATAACAACAACAACAACAACAACAACAACAACAATATTAATGTACATGCCAGACGGAGAAACAAAGTTTGTATTATATTTGTAGGAATAAAGTATATTATAAAATACTTGGAAATAATTAAATTAAATTACTGCCACACTGACAGCTGGAACAAGAACTTTACATTTAGAAATACAGCCGTCAATAAATGTTAATACATGTACATGGTTAAGAATTTCGATATCACCATTATTGTATGACATGATAAATATAAATTGTATAACTTATCAAACAGTTGTTGCCTTTCAACATAATAAATAGGACAGTCTAAAATGTTTTTAATCTTCCACAGCTTGAGAATTACAAACAAAACAAGTCCTCTGTTCAATAAGTTTTTTAGGTTTACAGAATCTTCCAAGTTCAATGTGAAGATTGTGTGCACTGATTCTCATTTTGGTAAATTGTCTGCGTTGTTCGAATGTTTGATGTGCAGAGCAGGTAGTTTTCTAATTTAAATTCTGATTTAAATAGACTGTATGTTTAGAATCATTGTTTTGAATAGTATCTGACCAGAATTTTATATATTTCGACTCGAGTATTTGTTTCAACTTACGTGTATCTCTGTGAGGGTATAAAGAGCCTTGCTTGTCCCATATTTGACTAAAGCCAAAATTGATCCACATCATTTTAATATAAAATGACCAGTTTAAATTAGATGTTTAGAGAGTCGACACATGACATCACGTTAACAAATCATCAACATCAAGGGGGTACACATATGGAATCATTTGAAAATTTCAAGTTTAACATCCCAATACATGCCTGAATTAAGGCCAGTCAGTGGAAGAACTGTATGCATCCGAGTAGGTGATCACAAAGTATGACCATGACAGTACTTCAATATGCTATTCTGTTACATCGTCATTGACAGCGCACAAAGCATTGTGTATACCGTACGTCAGGTTTAGAAGACAGGAGAAGATCACTCTACTTTTAACAGATAAATAGTACTTCTATGTAAAACACAATATTTATAAAAATTTTTAATATAAGTCTTACTGAAATTTTAATGATGCACAGGAACTTTTTTCCATGAGTATATATACCAGTCAGAGAGTCTACAGCAGAATCAAAAGACTACAACAGAATCAACAGACTGAGTATTAGAATAATTTCTAGCAAGTTATCTATTTGGGATCGTATTGAGGGTTTTTGTAAGGCAGATGTAAAATGGTTTTCATCACCAGCTGACCACATAAATACAGGAATGAATGTTGTTGGTGTATTATATTCCACTTGTTTACAGGTACCTGTTGACATATTGCATGATAGAATGCAATGAATTGAATAAATATCTGGCTGATGTACATAAAAATATTTTATCATTCTTAAAAGATTTTCTGATGCTAGCATGTAATCGATTGTACTGGGATTCCCGGTATAACTATAACAAGTACATTGACCCAAATAATCACCTAGGGTTCTACCATTAATTATACAAAGCCCAGCAGACTTGCAAACCTGAATACGTTTTTTGCCATGAGTGTCGACTAACGCTGGATCGAAATTATTTCTGACCATGGGTGAGCTGGATAGATGCATAAAGTCAGTCATTAGATCGGGGACACCCGGATACTTTCCAACAGAACAGAAGTCTGGCTCCTGATTGGTTCGCGCATTAAAATCACCACAAATGAAGCAATTACCTAACAATGAATATTTTGTAACATTTTCAAGGTGTTTAAAAATGTCTTCATTTACAGAAGAGTATGCTGGGCTTGAATAAAGAACTGCGATGTAAATATCTTGTTCCAAGTTAAACAATATTTTACTCCTGTGATATCACTACTAGTTAAAGGCATTTGCTTTACAGCAGATTTGAAGTCGCACAGATTTTGCAGCTGTTTGTTTATATTAATCAGTCATTGATAGGGAATCAACGTTGTTTGAGTTGACAGGTGGTATGTCCGTTTGAATCAGATTACTTTGCATAACAACAGGCAAGGCAGTTTGAGACTGGGCCACTGAGCAGTTGGGATAAAAGCTTGATGGAGTTTATGTACTAGCTGTATTAATACATGAAACATGTGTCTCGTGGACATGTAGTTTAACATTACTGTCGACAAATGGGACGTTAGCACCAAGCTCTGGATCGACGTCCTCTGTGGTACCGGTAATAGAATCTTTGGAAGCTGTACCAAATTCGATGGAACGTGAGTGCAGTTCAAACATTGATATTTTCTTCCAGTACTGCTAAAGTTGTACAGCTAATAAGTATGCTAACCAGTACATTGATAGTGGTTCCAGCAGGAACAAATACTGCATTTTATCATGTAAGCATCATTTGACGATGTGCATTGAGGGCAGTTTAATGTTGCTGCTCTACGACTTGTGTTGTACTGGCTAGTAATTTGAGTGCTGATCTTATTTATACTGCATGCAGTTGTAGGCAGCCTGTTTAACAGACTTGGGGTAGTGGTATTTGACCTATTCACATTGTCGTGATTAAGCACAGCTGCTCCTTTATTAGCGAGCGCATCTGCGGCTTCATTACCTTGTTCACCCGAATGACCATCTACATGTTGCCATTCAATTTGGATGTTGTTGGACCTGTCTGCAAGCTTACAACATAAATCATTGTTCTTTCTTGTCACCAGATCTTGACCAAACATGTGAAAGGGGACACCTTGTTAGTCACTTGACCAAAAGAAAGGCTGACGACATCTTGACACTGTTCTTTGTGGTACGTTAGCGGATGTAGCTTGTCAAATAAAATTTCTGCCCTATTATTTTCCGAACAGACTTTCAGTCGCACACGTCATTTTTAATAAAACTTTACCTTTAACAGCTTAGAGAGAATGTTACAGAGAGGTTAATGTTGCAGTAATCTACCCCCAGTTGTAACCCTGTGTACATGTATGGGGGAAATTATTGACATTCATATGTGTTGCTCTATAGTAGAGTAACTTATGTATTTGTCAAAAAGTTTCCGTAAATATTGTGTTACATATGTTACACTGTTTACAATTGAATAAATTTACGTTCCTCTATAACGTATTGTGTTATATATTTACGTTATAACGTTGTTATAATTTAAAACAAACCACCATCTTGACCGATGATGTCTCATCAAACAGCAGCAAGGAATCTTTTTTATGCTCTTTCTTATAGGAAAGGAAAGCACATTAATGAGATGAATCTAAACCAATCATGTGTAAATAAAACTTACTTCGGTGGATGCTTCACAAATTCCACGTAAACCTAAAAAATTGACAAAACAACAGATCAGACCATTCAGTAACATCTGTAAAACCTAATCTATGACGAAAAGTTTATTATTCCCCTTACTGCACTTCAAAATATGTCGACCAGCCTCAGTGGCGTAGTGGTTAGGCCATCGGTCTACAGGCTGGTAGGTTCTGGGTTCTGATCCCAGTCGAGGCATGGGATTTTTAATCCAGATACCGACTCCAAACCCTGAGTGAGTGCTCCGCAAGGCTCAATGGGTAGGTGTAAACCACTTGCACCGACCAGTGATCCATAACTGGTTCAACTAAGGCCATGGTTTGTGCTATCCTGCCTGTGGGAAGCGCAAATAAAACAACTCTTGCTGCTAATTGGAAAAAGTAGCCCATGTAGTGGCAACAGCAAAATCTCAAAATCTGTGTGGTCTGACGCCATATAACCGTAAATAAAATGTGTTGAGTGCGTCGTTAAATAAAACATTTCTTTCTTTCTTTCAAAATATGTCAGGTGGTCAAATGCTTCAAAGACTGAGTCCTCATGTTTCATCAAGAAAAACCAAACTTTCTTTCATAACCAGCAGGTTATACTGATACTACATGAAGAAAAATTTGTTTTGTTTAACGACACCAGTAGAGCACATCGATCATTTGTTGGATATCAAGCAGTTGGTAATTTCGACCTGCTGTCTTTAGAGGAAACCCACTACATTTTTCCATTAGCAGTAAGGGATTTGTATATGCACTTTCCAACAGACAGGATAGCACAGACCATGGCCTTCAATATTCCAGTCGTGATGCACTGGTTGGAATGTCAAAATACTCTACCAGAGAATGGATCCACCAATTTGCAAAGAGGTTCGATGTTGTGGACCAAGTACCTCCGGTGAGTGATAACAGAGTTAGATCATGCCCTCCACCTCAGTACTACATGACTGCAGAAAGTAGTACAGTGAAACCCTGCTATTAAGACCACCCATGGGACTTAATAAATATGGTATTATTAGCGGGGTGGTCTTATTAGCAGGTTATTACTCTTCCAAACTATATACAATTATAACAAGAAATAGATTGCAAATATCATTTATTTGAATTATTTACAGTGAGCACTAAATAGAATTGAGAACTAATGTCAATATAAATTTATAAATACTGAATATTAGTCGAAATATGTGAAAAATGTGTCTATTGTCTATTGCTGAATTTGACATTTCTAATAATGATGTTGCGTATAAAGGTTTATCATCCATTAAAGGCTTTTGTAGGAGATATCGCTGGCACTATCTTTTGTTACTCTCGGGGAATATCCTCTATATATCGAAATAGTGATAGTATGACTACAACATTCATGTTTTGTGTTCAGTGTTTTGACACAACTCGCTCAAAATACACAAACTCATTTTGTTAATGTCACCTCTCTAAATAACACTTGGATTAGTCTGTCACCTTTGGAGCGATATTCCAATTAACAATTGGGTCTGCCCTGTCTCGTTCGGATGACGGTGAATGAGTATCTTTAACTAAACGATAATATATGTACATGTCGAGGCATTTTCAGAGTAATCAACATTCTGGGCTGGGCATTAACAGCAATTACAGTGATGCTCTTCTTAATAAGTTACATAATTTGTAGTCAGTGTGTTTCTTTATAAATGTATCTAATTAGCATGTCACAGTAATCGGAATGTATGCAGGTCACTTGATTAAATGTTGGTTAAAACTGATTTCTACAAAAAATTGAATTTTACATATAATGTATAGCGAGTTAAAAACTATATGTATAAAAAAGAATAATTGGGTTACATCTATTAGGAAGTTATTATATGAATTAGGTTTTGGATACATATGGGATAATCAGGAACATCTTGGTAGAAAAACGGAGTATTATTTGTCATTAATTAGGCAAAGGATATTTGATCAAGCAAGGCAGAATCTTTTTTTATCAGCTGAATATATCTGCGAAATGTTCCACTTTGTACCAATTCTTCACTGATAGTTAAAGTATGCAGCATTAGTTGATTAAATCAATCCCAAATGTGTATAAAGAATTTCTTACACACCTGAGTAGGAAATCACCGTTGTGTATCAAAATCGTATACAATGTATGTTGGAGATCGTTTTTGAGAGGTCATGACCCAGGTTAGTGTCATTGTAAGGAGATGTAAAGTGATGTCATTGGAATACTGACGTCATTCAAATTCAAAATTAGCTGTATTATTACAATGCTTCCCCGCATTAAAATGCTTGCTTTTCATCAATTTCATTTTTGAGTGGTTGGCAAATGTTTTAGAGTGCTCTATTTTTAAGGAAAACCGATCTGTTAGTACAGTAGTGATTTGGTTATGACGTGGTATGTATGCTTAAAGCCAAGTATCCATATGCCATGACCCAGTTAGGCTACATTCTGTAACAACATACATATACTTTAGTTCATTATATTGTTTACATTTTCATTGTTTAGAGGTATGTAAGAAATAGAATACTACATTCGTGTCCGTTTGATACCATTTATCTTACAACTCGTTGTAAGATAAATGGTATCAAACAGAAACTCATGTATTATTCTCTATGTATTACTAAATTAGGACTATCTGCACATAACTTAACAATTGAAACTGGCCGATATAGAAATATTAATAGATTTGAGAGAGTTTGTCTGTTATATAATAGTGGAAATGTTGAAGATGAATATCATTTTGTGTTGTGTTGTTCTGCATTTAGTAATATAAGAAATATATAATATTAAAAGCTATTATTGGTTTAGACCTTCTATGTTCAAATTTATAGAGTTGCTTTACTGTTTAAAGGTAAAAATGCTTTGTAATCTAGGAAAATATTTGGTCGAAGCCTTTAAGTGCAGAAATCTGATAATTAGATAATTTATTAATATATCATGCTTCAATTGTCTATTTATATTCTTCACTAGCCATACTTCTGTCACGATTGTTTGCTCATGTACATGTATATTGTTTGTACCAATAAGCAAATGCTTATGGCAATAAAGAATTGAATTGACTGACTGCAGTATGAAAACAACCAACCAAACAAGTGCATTACATCGCTCATTAATATTAACTAGGTGACAATGTTTTCCGGAAACTAAAGGTACCAGGATCCTTTTTATGCTCCACAGATTAAACTAACATGATTACTCTTTGACTGTACTACCTGTCATTTGTTAACAATCAGGAAAAACAAAGAAATCTTTTCAACACTTGTGTAAACAAAAAATGCAGAAAATTTGCTATCATAATATGGTCACTTTGACAGGGTGGAAATCAACCATTAGAACTGACTTTACTGGTCGTAATCCACAATAGTAGGATGGTCTTAATACCGGGGTAGTTTTACCTATAAAATGATACGGAAATATTCCAGTCTTTATAAAAGTGGTCTTAATAGTGGATAGGTCTTAATACCAGGGTGGTCGTTAGGTAGGGTTTCAATGTACTAGTCTACTCACCAAATATATGTGAAAATTCTGCTAAAAAACATTTTTTTTTTTTTTACTAAATGTAAACAAAGCTATGATTTTTCTGCTGAATTTGCATTTCTACGTATCAAAATTTAGAAAGTCTCAGAAGAGTAACAAACTATGTATTACTGTATAATACTTTATTTTCGCGGGATAAAATTTCGCGATTTAATGAAAATGAGTCAATTCGCGAACATTTATTTTCGCAAATCCCCCAACCCCTAAAAAAACAAAAACAGAAAAGAAAAAGAAAAAAAAATAGAAGTAGTAGTACTGATATCAATAATTTTGATTTGAAAACGGAACTTAGTTTTGCCGGATCACCGGTCATGAGGCTAATCTGTAGAACAAACCCCATAATATGCACACACGAGTAGGCCTACTGTACACAGTAGAGATCTGCTGTAATGAGTAAAACCATAATATGCACACACAAGTAGGCCTACTGCACACAGTAGAGATCTGCTGTAATGAGTAAAACCATAATATGCACACACGAGTAGGCCTACTGCACACAGTAGAGATCTGCTGTAATGAGTAAAACCATAATATGCACACACGAGTAGGCCTACTGCACAGTAGAGATCTGCTGTAATGAGTAAAACCACAATATGCACACACGAGTAGGCCTACTGCACACAGTAGAGATCTGCTGTAATGAGTAAAACCATAATATGCACACACGAGTAGGCCTACTGCACACAGTAGAGATCTGCTGTAATGAGTAAAACCATAATATGCACACACGAGTAGGCCTACCGCACACAGTAGAGATCTGCTGTAATGAGTAAAACCATAATATGCACACACGAGTAGGCCTACTGCACACAGTAGAGATCTGCTGTAATGAGTAAAACCATAATATGCACACACGAGTAGGCCTACTGCACACAGTAGAGATATGCTGTAATGAGTAAAACCATAATATGCACACACGAGTAGGCCTACTGCACACAGTAGAGATCTGCTGTAATGAGTAAAACCATAATATGCACACACGAGTAGGCCTACTGCACACAGCAGAGATCTGCTGTAATGAGTAAAACCATAATATGCACACACGAGTAGGCCTACTGTACACAGTAGAGATCTGCTGTAATGAGTAAAACCATAATATGCACACACGAGTGTATTGCCGTCAAAATACTAATTAAAAATGATTTGTGATTGGCTAACAGGCAAAATCTTTAGTGTAAAGTCGCGACGTGCATTATGAATGTAGCGCTTACATTCATTTCGAAAATGTATCTGCATTGGTAAAGTTCTAAAATGTCGTTGTTTAAGTGGCTGAATACAGTTCAGAAACCAAAATTATAAGGTTTACCAAATCCTAAAGAATGTTTGTCTGCAGAACAAGCGATATCTTTTGAAGCTGCCAATAATGCCACCGAACAACACGTGTAGTCACTATCTGATTAACTGATCGCTAGCACTTGCGAAGGAAAACGGCATAAAGCTTTTTAATGTTAGTATTGTTTTATTATCATGTATGTACTTTGCATCGTGTTCTTGATTTAAAGTTTTAAGCAGATTTTGTGTTTTGTGTTGTTTTTTTCCGTGACAGGAGGGACATTGCATTGTTACTATTAGCTCGATAATTAGAAACTAATGAGTTATAGTTGAACGAGACTATGTTTTTTTAGTCGGCCTTTATTTTCATGAAAATAAATTCCACGCGAAAATAAAGTATTATACAGTATTATGCTACCCCTCTACATTGCAATTTATTTATTTTTCAATTGGCGGCTAAAACATTTCATACTATCTATATATAAAAATACAAGTAGGAGCCATCTGGCTTCTAGATGGAAAAGTTAAAGCAGAGAGCTGTTCATCAACCTACTGTGGAATGCTTCAAGAAGCTGCAAGGCCTTGACCTGACCCAGTTTAGGAACCTTCTGTAGAGACATCACAAGAGCTGGATCAACCTGCTGAAGTAGACGTCGCCTCAGGAATGGGTTGCTCTCCTGTTTTCCTTCACAGTGAACCTGGAAGGAAGAGAAATGAAAGGAATGTTCACATAAGCGTACCGAATCCCATTTTTGTAGGGGGGGAGCAGGTTGAATTCCCACAAAATTAAACGAAAATCCCTTAATCTGGATAACAACATTTATTCATATTAACATTACTGCCAAACAGCAATATCTGGTTGTAAATGAATCCCTACACATTTTTACATGGACTACAACTAATATTGTGAATAGAATGATAATGGAAATATGTTATGAAAACATTTCAGCCCAGCTTGTTTTGCTTGAATATCTCTATCCTTTTTACTGGAATATCTCTATAATTTTTACCTGAATATCTGTATCATTTTTACTGCAATAGCTCTATTGTTTTTACCTGAATATCTGTATCACTTTTACTGTAATATCTCTATCATTTTTACCTGAATAT
The DNA here is from genome assembly GCF_016097555.1 of Gigantopelta aegis. NCBI lineage: Eukaryota > Metazoa > Mollusca > Gastropoda > Neomphalida > Peltospiridae > Gigantopelta > Gigantopelta aegis. Next base: position 25,465,656 of record NC_054712.1, read on the forward strand.
CTGTATCATTTTTACTGGAATATCTCTATCGTTTTTACCTGAATATCTGTATCATTTTTACTGGAATATCTCTATTGTTTTTACCTGAATATCTGTATCATTTTTGCCCGAATTTGAAAATTTGCTCCATTATTCCCTCATCTCATCACTTAATGACATAACAGCACATTTAGTTCATGGGCCAGACCCAGCAAATTCGACTTATTGGTACCATCTGGGGGGTGGGGTGGGTGTGGGGGGTGGGTGGTGGGGTGGTGGTGGTGGTGGTACTAAACTTCATGGTGTTTTTCATTCTGATATGATGGACATCTGAGAAGGGCCCTTTTGACCCACATTTTCAAGGTCAAATAAAGGTTTAATCATTGTAATTGCAATCAGATCTTATTCAGGGTTCATACATATTGTTATCGACAAAATTCCACTTTTAAAATACATTTTCCTCTGACCTTTTAAAAGATTTTCAAGGATTTCTTCACAATCATCAACATAATATTACGTTTTCATTGCCACTCTTTCTATGACCCAGCTAAAAATTCCATGACTTTCCAGGCTTGGAACATGACATTTGAAAATTTCATGACTTTCCATGAATTCCATGACCAGTATGAACTCTGACTTCAGGTCTCTGTCATTAGATCTAAGAAATGCTAGTGGATATTTATGACCTTTCAAGTTTCATATGACAAATCACAAGGCTCAAAATAGCGACCTAGCAGGTGAAATAGAAATTTCACCCAAAACCACCAAAAAAACTGCAGGTAATGTTTTCAAGAGAGAGATATTTGTATAATTAATCATCCGCTATTTAGCTCGCAATTCTGTTATATTTTAATTCGATATGGCTCTAATCCATCTCTGAGGTCATTATTTTCACTCACTATACCAAACCTTCTCCTCAAAATTACCAAATAGCCAATGATTAATAAATCAATGTTCTCTAGCTGTGTCGTTAAACAAAACAAACTTTAACTTTCCATGTAGCTTACCGGTAGGACTTTCAGTTTTAGGTCTTACCATTTGAGCCAGAAGTCCAGCAGCCTCAGTTTGGTTGGTCACAGGAAGAAGGACAAATCCGATCTCAAGGACACAAAATCTCTGCAGATCTGAATAATACTGAGATGACATTGTGGTCTTTTCTGCAATGATCACACCACGAACAGAGTTGGCCTGCAAAAGAAATGTTACATCACTGATCTTAAAGGCACTCAATCACAGATTTAGTGGGCCTTATTTCTCTAAATAGGGATTATAAATAAATATTACATTAATTTTGAATACCAAACCTCGCTATTGTATCACCCAAAACATTTTAATTGAACCATGATTGAGGGAATCCCATGACAACCTGTGAGCAGCTTCATTTTCAAAAATTGGAACTCTTTTATGAGGAGTCTAAAACGTATGACAAAACCAAGTATTGAAGAGGCTATATATTCGACAGCCGTGTAAAGTACCTTTGAATTTTATATACTGTGCACGACCACCGTGTATAGAGACTTTAAAATAATTTAAAATATATTATTTCTTGACAAAAAACCCACCCCAGCGAATACGCTGAAATAAAATAATAAATAGTTGGAACATAAACTCATGATTTTTGTTTATTATTATTTGTTTTATTTATTTTTTTGGTTTATTTTTATTATTTTTTTTTTATTATTAATGTGTGGGGTTTTTTTGTGTTTTTTATACAGATTTATCGTACACAGGACCACTGCGGGCACGTGTGCAGGAATTTTAGCAAGGGGTGTCTAGACAGGTAAGCAACGTTTACAGTGGGTGACACACTCCCCCTGACAATTATCAGGAAAAACAACAAAAGAAAACAAAATTTGCTTAAGCAGGGGATTGAGCAAGCGATTATTATTATTATTTATTTTATTTTTATTTTTTATTTTTTGGGGGGGGGGGGGGGAGGGGGGCGAGGGTTATTTTCTTGTTTAATTTTTCTTTCTTTCTTTTTTTGTTTGTTTGTTTTGTTCAAAAACATGTTTCCTTCCGACTGCTTCTAATTACAAGCCCCCGCTGTTAGTTTGTGTACTGTCCGTAGTTAGTGTGTATTTATTTTCTTTTTCACATAATCTCTCAGCAGCTGATAATTTTATTTATTTATATGTATTCATTCATTCATATATTATTATTATTATTATTATTATTATAGTACTGCAGGGGCAATATTATGCTATTCATATATGGCAGCAGGGTAAAATGGGTATGGCGCCATACCCAAATTTTATTTGCAGATTTACAAATTTTAAGTTAACCTTTTGACAAAATTAATGACTTTATTATTACTGTATGATTTTCATAACCCTAATCCGACACCTAACCCATTTTATTTCTGGAGGAGCCCCCCCCCCCCCCCCCCCCCCCCCCCCCCCCCCCCCCCCCCCCCCCCCATATCCCCTATCGACTGCTGTTGCATTCAGCAAACACAATGTAAACATTTAATTTCATAGTGCTATACCCAAACATTTCTTTCCGGCAGAAAAACTGGGTAGGTGTCTATGGAAAACGTACACACACAAGCAATCCGCTAGATTCATATTGAATCCCCATTCCCCTGTTTGTACTTTGTATGTATTTGTCCTGTTCCAAGTGGTTCGGTAATATGGATCATCAAATACCCGGTACTTATTTACCGCTTATATACATTTTGTCTGTGTTTATAGGCAGCCCTCGTTAGTGGAGGCCATGCATATACACGGCCGTCATATATATAACCACTTCGTATATAAACACTGTCTAGCTTACAGTATTCTTTAAAAATGTAATAATTCTTATCCCAAGCCAGCTGTAATTACCCATGGGGGTTAAGGAATGTTTTATATAATAATAAATTTGACAAAGTGAAACATTAATGCGTTGTTTAAATAAATTTACCTGTACATGCAAAGGCCTAACTAGTCGGGATCGTCGACGCATAAAATGCTTCTGTTGCTAAAATAAATTAATGTACCGGGGTATAAGCTTATTATGATTCAGTATATGTTTATATATATTTTTTATAACTTATTTTCATTGTTTTTCTTTCGATTTACCCTATGTCATGCGTTCTCGTTATATGAGCTTGGAAAATCGTTTGACACTGTGGTTATTTGGGGGTTGCCCATCACGTGACTACAAAAATAATACGATACACCTCTTCGCTCCGAATAGCTGTGATTTTTTCCTGAATTTCCTGAACCGTCGACATAAGTAAATTAATTTTTTAGAAAATATCAGTAATAAGTGGGTAGTGTTTTCCCTAGCTTGTTTTAGCATGGTGCAGCACCATGCCTCAATAGTCTAGCACCATCTTGCCTCAATCAGCGCCATGCTGCCCATAGATTAAACAAACCTTTTTCAGTAATTAATTCTAAAATTGCCTTTATAACACACCCAAAAAGGTATAATTAATTAATAAAATATGCCTTTTATATCTTTTGCCATTCATTTATTAAAGCAAGCACATAAATTACATTAACGTGTATTTTAATTTAAAAAAATTGTATTTTTAATGAAAAACAAGTGCCCTGAAAATGGTGAAAGTGCCCCAAAAGTGTTTGGTCTACCATGCCTTGCCTAATTTCTAGGGAAATCACTAGTGGGTTATGGTAGTTATGTAGATGGTTAAATAAAGTACTTTCAGTGACAAATCAAATGTATATATTTTCAGATAATACTTTGTTAGGTCATTAATTAGGTCAACCATCTGTGACAGAGCGCCTTTAATGTTTCTAGACCAGCTCACTCATTCAGAAACAATTTTGTGATTTTGACTCACAGCAATTGCCATAGTTGCAATATGATTTGCTGTCGGTGAGGGGCTTCATCGATGGCTAAATATTATTGCCATCGGTGGAAGAGACTATTTTTGGTTTGTTGCAAAAGTTACAGATTTTAAACTGCCATAGTGGCACTCAAAATTGCCTTCGGTGAGCATTTTACCTATTGTCTCACTACACAAATGTCATCTGCCATTGAAACCCATATTAAATTGCCCAACTTCAAATGAAGATTGCCAATAGAATGAGTTCTCATTGGTACTAACAACATTTATTTTTACTCCAAAATTGAGAACATTTCTGTCTCAGTTTTTTGCTATATGACCGCATCTGGCTGTAGTACCGGTCCAAACAGGTGGTTCATTAACCAATTCATTCTGGCTGTCTCTTGCGCTATACAGCCATGTTCCAAAATGTCAATGCACAATATTACAAAATAACATGGGCAGAATACAGCCAGAAGGCTTACAATGTCCACATTTCATGCCCTACACAGGCCGATGATATTGCTGTTATCTCCCCTACAACTGGCAATATGCAGGCTATGCTATTAATCTGCCAACAATATAGTCTGAAATGGAGATTTACGTTTTCATCGCTAAAATGTCAAATGATTAATTTCTGTTAAGAGACAGACCCACATCTCCTTTTATATGGGAAACAAATACCCTGTATGCATTCTATAAAACATGTTGGTATCATTTTAAATAAGCATCTAAATAACTGTGACCGGACTTTACAAGCATGTAAAACAATCAAATCTACAAGTATGATACTATTACAATCAGGGTGCCACCCACACGGTCTGAATCCAGCCACTAATTTGAAGTTAGTCAACACTTTGTGCTTATCTAAAGCACTCTACGGCTGTGAACTATGGAACACCATTACTGAGAACGAGTTATTGGCTTTAGAAAGGGCTTTTAGAAAGAAAGAAAGAAATGTTTTATTTAACGACGCACTCAACACATTTTATTTTACGGTTATATAGCGTCAGACATATGGTTAAGGACCACACAGATTTTGAGAGGAAACCCGCTGTCGCCACTATATGGGCTACTCTTCCGATTAGCAGCAAGGGATCTTTTATTTGCACTTCCCACAGGCAGGATAGCACAAACCATGGCCTTTGTTGAACCAGTTATGGATCACTGGTCGGTGCAAGTGGTTTACACCTACCCACTGAGCCTTGCGGAGCACTCACTCAGGGTTTGGAGTCGGTATCTGGATTAAAAATCCCATGCCTCGACTGGGATCCGAACCCAGTACCTACCAGCCTGTAGACCAATGGCCTACCACGACGCCACCGAGGCCGGTAAAGGGCTTTTAGATTGTCGGTACCATTTCAATTGAAGCCAGAATAGATATCCATAAATAAAATTTTCTACATCTCCTTCACTGTCCTGCATGGAGCTTACCCTACAAGATTATAACAAGTAGGTTACTATGTTTTAAGAACCAGTGTGTTCCCGTTCCGGTTGGTTTTGCAAGAGACATACACAGGATACTTGGTAAATATAAATTGATTACATATTTAAATAACTTTTATAAAACTTCCACATTTCCTCCCAAACAAATTTGGAAAAGAATAGTTAATAAAAGTGTTTTTGAGTATGAGGAAGCAAAATGGAAATCACACATTTCTTCAACTTCAGACATTAATCATTTCCTGCAAATTCATCCAGTCTTAAAAATGCACAACGCTTGGAAAATAGCTCATTCCACTCCTTTACTACATTAGTGTTTGCGCTTCGTGAAGACCATAGTCATCCCAAGGATTGTGCACTCTTTGTAAAGTGCAATACTCAGATCTTCTTGTACATGTTATAAATCACTGTCAGTATTCATCAGAAATTAGAGACAAGTTTGGGTGTTCTCTCTTTGATATTGGTCCAATTAGAGCTAAGCACTGAATTGCATAATCTCTCGGACGATAAATTTTCTTGTACTATTAATGATATTGTAACTCTCTTTAAGAGGAATAAAGAATATATATAACATGTGTCACAATTAGGAACTATATTGGACAATGATGAATGAACTCTCACCCGGAAGTCAACTGAGTAGTGAGACCTTAAAGTCTATTAACAGATTTTGTCACACTTGGTCAGTTTGATAATTTGGGTCATTTACACCATGAAAAGCTGTACTAGACCAGTGTAACATATGAACTCTAAACAATACACCAAAAGATAGAAGGAAATGTTTTATTTAACGACAGAATCAACACATTTTATTTACAGTTATATGGCATCAGACATATGGTTAAAGACCACAGATATTGAGAGAGGAAACCCGCTGTCGCCACTTCATGGGCTACTCTTTAAGATTAGCAACAAGGGATCTTTTATATGCACTATCCCAGACAAGATAGTACATACCACGGCCTTTGTTATGCCAGTTATGGAGCACTGGCTGGAATGAGAAATAATCCAATGGGCCCACCGACGAGGATCGATCCTAGACCGACAGGTGAGTGCTTTACCACTGGGTTACGCCCTGCCCATAAAAGATGCACCATACCATCCAATAAAACTTCATATCACATTGTTACTCCTTGGTCATCACACAATAGATGGCCATCAAACAAACAGCCACTACATGGTAATATACAACCGTTTTGGTAGTTCTGATATAAGGAACACAAAAAGAAAGCTTATTATGTAGTTCGTTCATTAAAAATATTAGTTTTCATCAATGGTTGCTATGGGCAACAACCATTTCATAGTGAAGTGTTGAAATCCTGTTTTTTTGCTGCATATTTCAGCATGAAAATCCACACATTATTAAAGGCGGATACAAATTCTACCTTGATAGTAGAATACTATGTTATTAATTCACAATACCATCAAAACTGTTTGTCACTATGACTACATTCGAAAAAATTCATTACGAACAAAATCACAGAAATTAAGGTGAATTTTGATATTGACCTTGTGACCTTGAATTTTGACCTTTTACAATGAGAAACTCAATGTATATATTACATGTAAGAACACTAGCATATAGATTTTGATACCACCACCCCCCCCCCCAATTTTTTTTTTTTTTTTAATAAAAATAATAAAAATAAATAAAATTAACATGTTTGCAATATTTACCCAAAGAGGGCCCCCATAAGCTTGGCTAAAATCCACATTGATGAAATTACCTTTTATGAGGATGCTACACTAGTACATTCTCACTTTGGCTTGCTAAACGTATATTTTTGGGGATAAAGAGTAATTTCATGTTTACATTAAAGTTTATTAACAGATTTTTTCAAACTTGGTTTGAAGTCAATTTAAAAAAAAAAAAATATATATATATATATATAATTAAAATTGACATGTATATTTACCCAAAGAGGGCCCCCATAAGCTTGGCTAAAAACCAAATAAATGAAATGACCTTTTATAAGGATGCTACAATAGTACATCTCATTTTGGCTGGCTAAATGTATATTTTGGGGGATAAACAGTAATTCCATGTTTTACATTATGGTCTCACTACACAGATGTCATCTGCCATTGAAACCCATGTTAAAATGCCCAACTTCAAATGAAGATTACCAACAGAACGGGTTCTCGTTGGCACTAACAACATACACCATTGCGAAAATACATTATATAAGCATTTATTTTCACTTCAAAATTGAGAACATTCCATCTCAGTGTTTTGCTATATGACAGTATCTGGCTGTAGTACCAGTTTGAACAGGTGGTTCTTTAACCGATTCACTTCGGCTGTCTCTTGCGCTATACACACATGTCCCAAAAGGTCAATGCACAGTATTACAAAATAACATGAGCAAAATTCAGCAAAAAGGTTTACCATTAAATATTCATATTGTTTTAATTCTTCACCATCGAACCACGTCAGTGGACTCATTCAACTGATTGGGTTTTTTCTCGTTCCAACCAGTGCACCACAACTGGACAAGGGCAATGGTATATGCTTTCCCCTGATGACTACAAGTCAGAATAACCATATGTTTGACATCCAATAGCCGATGATTAATTAATCAATGTGCTCCAGTGGTGTCATTAAACAACACAAACTTATTAATTCTTCACTATTTCCTAAAGTCAATATGTGAACCATAACATTTGTCACAATTGGGAACTAAAGTGGATCGTGATGAATGAACTCTCACCCAGAAGTCAACTGTGTAGTGAGACCTATGGCAAAAACATTTTAAAATTGCTGTAGGTAACAAAATTTCAACATCAAGCCCTATTAACTAGACATAATTTGTCAAACATCCATCATCACCACAGGCACATTGCCATAAACTACATCAACAAGAAGCTAGTAATGATCCAATGATCCATTAAATTGACTGGTTTGGCTTTACCAATGTTATGATCGATTATAAAAATCCATAATCGATTATGTGGGAAAATGTTAACCATAATTGTTCCTCCAGTTTAGATCATGATGGTTTTTTCATGTGAATATTTAGAAAACAAATTAAGTAGCTATTAAAGGTAAAATTATCAATTATAGGATCCATTCTAGCGAACATCCCAATGGGCGCTTGGTCCCTATAATTATATTATGTTCATATAATTCTAACCGTTTGTGTAATCGAATTTTGATCAGTTGGTGACAACCGATTATCAATTATGAACTTCCAACCGATTCCCAACTCTACAAGAAGTGGCCATAAATTTGGCAAATTAGAGGGCAAGGCCATTTGGACTTGACTAATGGGAGATTTTTGTAGGGCATTTACGGCCCGAAGGCAGCAGCAAGGTAAACGTCAACAAATGTCTTAATAATAACAACACTGATCATATTCACTGAATTAATTAATTAATTTTTTGGACTCTTCTGTCTTTATAAAATAACCCCTGAACACAACGTATTTCCTGTTTGGGGAATTGTGCATATTAAAAAAATCCCTTGCTACTAATGAAAAAATGTAGTGGATTTCCTCTCTAAGAGTAAGTGTATATGTTAAAATTACCAAATGTTTGACATCCAATAGCTGATGATCAATAAATCAACGCGCTCTAGTGGTATAGTTGAACAAAACAAACTTTATCATAACATATACAGTTGAATCTTGTTGGGTCGAACTCAGAAGGGTCGAATACACCTCAACGCTTGAACCAAAAACAAAGTCCCGAGTTGCACTTAAACGTTGTTCACTGAATGGTTAAGTCAAACTATCCGATGGGTCGAATAGTTTCTCAAACACCAACAGGGTTCGAGCCAACAGGATTCTACTGTATATATATTTGAGCTTACTTTTCGCAGCATGACCAGCTTGCGTCTGTATCCACTAGCCGTAACCATGTCGCTCTCAGAAACATAAATGACACCTGTGTGACTGGAAGTGTGGAAGTCCACCACACCGAGATTATCATCATAATGAACTCGCACTGAGCCTGTCCAGAACAAACAGAGATAATACATGTAATATGTATTCCCATCCATTAAATACATGTCATATTGATTCTTAAAGGGGAACTAAACTCAAATATGAGCCTTACATGTTGTAAAGATGCATACCCAGACCACCAAAACACACTGACACTTTAAGAAATGAAAAACACATAATTTTAGAATTAAAAAAAAAAAACCTGTGATTATTCCTGCTAACTGGGTGCAGGAATTTTGTTTCTATTTCATCGCTTCCGGTACTCTGGCTTGGGAGGAAGTGACATCAGCTCCTACCAACTCCTGTAGGTTCTAATACACCAAATCAATTCCTATTAGTGATAATGTTAATGTTTACTAATAAAACTGATATAAGCTGCGTATCAAGTACTAATCAACACACCCAGGAAGTACAGCAATAAAAAGTGTGACACCTCATATCTAATCTACCTGCAAGAAAATTGGGGGGTCATATACCATTTAAGAGATTTAATTAAAGTTTTTATTAGCAACCATCATTTTTGCTAAAAATTGTAGTTCCATTTTTGGGGTACCCCGCATTATATGCATAACAACTGTATAACAAATAAAAGTGTATTTATTTATTGGCGAATGGATAATAGTATTTGCACAAATAATCAATGTCACATATTACTACCAATCACACCCACAGCTGTTTTTACTCTAAAATATTTGACAGTACACCTAAAAAAAATTGACATGGAAGTCTCTTCTTTGGTACCATGCAACTTGTATGCACAGTCAGTATGTGTAAACAAATGCAATAATTTACAGCAAGGTGCTTCGCTTTGATCAATCTAACTAGTAAAACAACATAAATAACTTGATAATATAATAAGCTATTTAACTAAATATATTTCAGTTTGTATTAACAGAACGAAATGAGATTATAGTATTTTTTCTCTCTTAAAAAATCCAAAGAAAAAATGCATACTATATTATGCCTATTGATAGGCTACAATGGAGCAAAAACGACCACCCAAGATACCCAAGTGATAATTTTCTTTTCTTTGGGACTACGTAATTGATCAGTTCTGTGATTTTAGATGGGAAAGTCTACAGAATTATTTACAGTAATAAAGCATGACGGCTGATAATGTCCATTACCATTTTAGGGCTGGCAGGTTATTTCACAATACCCTGTGATGTTAATAATACCAGTATGTATTTTTGTGTCTAGACGGCAGTAATTGCCTTGTCTGGTTACCTACAAAATATACACCTGCCAATCAGGAATGACAGGTGGACGCTATTAAAAAGAATAGACCAATTAACTAAGTATGTAAATTAATGTATGAACAAAACATGATACAGTTATTTTGACTTTGACAATGGTGGTTTATTTTGTATTGAAAAATAATATATACTTAGTGCTGGCTTACTGTGATAGATATTATTACATTACCCATATGGGCAGTGAGATGCGGGTGAATATATTTTCTATCTTTCCCTAACGTCATGACATTAGTTTGGTGACATCATCAGTTTCCTCAACTGTTGTCTCTCGTTGATGAGATTTTACAAAACATTTAGCTCCACCAGTGTTCAGTTTTTGTTGAAATCGTTTAAGCAATTAAACATGCTCTAAACTAATTTCTTTGTAGTTCATTCACTTCCCACCAGAAACATCAGTTCATTACGAATGTGACCTCTCTTGCTTACATTTGATTTGTGTACCTAAGGTCTCACTACACAGATGTCATCTGCCATTGAAACCCATGTTAAATTGCCCAACTTCAAATGAAGATTGCCATAAAAACGGGTTCTCGTTGGCACTAACAACATACACCATTGCGAACATACATTATATAAGCATTTATTTTCACTTCAAAATTGAGAACATTTCCGTCTCAGTTTTTTGCTATATGGACCGCATCTGGCTGTAATACCAGTCCGGACAGGTGGTTCATTAACCAATTCACTCAGGCTGTCTCTTGCACTACACACCCATGTTCATGTCTTGTATATTATATAGTTTGTGTTATGTAAGAAGTTTAAAGTTTAAGTTTCTAAACTATTTACACTATGGGTAATAAATACAATAACCCACTCGATACTCGGAATTACGGATTATCTGTCCCTCGTGAAATTGATGACAGATAATCCATAATTCCTCGTAACTCGTAAGTTATTGTCTATATAGGACATTACGATGCATGCCCATTTTATCATTCCGCAAAAATCAGGTAGGTTTATTTCTTCAGTTCTAAGACTAATTCCTGACGTGACGCGTTAAGTATTACGTAACCACCCTATCTCATGGTCCATTCCTTGACATGGTGAGGGATATGTAGCTTGCATGTCTCAATCAGCTCCTGGTAGGGTCACCTAAGCTGGACTGGTCAAAGGGCAGAGACTAGACTAATATGGACCAGACAGACAGAGGACGTGAGTAAAGAAAGAGAACTGTCTAGGAGAAGCAAACTCCAAAATCAAAATTGGGCTGGAGAGGCTCAGAATCCTAGTAAGGAAACTCTCGTAGGAGAAGGAAAACTCCAAACTGAAACCAAGTCCACTGAAGTCAGAGTACAGAAGCTATGCATAAGCATTAGCGTGGAAACCAAAAGGAAATGTCTGTACATGCACCAAGCTCTATGATCATCATAACCACTGGCTCACTGGGATGGAACAAAATGACTGCATGCGTTATATATAATAGCCATCACATTTAACCATTTTATTAATTAAATATACCAATATACTTGTTGACATTAAGCAATAATGTGCATTATATATCTTTGAATATGCATACCAGTCCAAAAGCCTTGCACGAGCATTCCTCTAAAGGCAGGGCCACCTGGTAGAGGACCTACTAAATGTTACATGGCCTGAAATATACACTCTGTAATATAGGTTAAATACTATTGTTCTACATGTATATATATCTTTATTTATTGTACACCAGTGTACGATATTGCTCGTGTCATAACAATCACTCAATTAGTGTAATTTATTGGCATAATGTGAGCATGATGTAGATCACTTGCTAATTAACCCAATTTGTAGAAAAATAACATGTAGTAGGTATTGACATTTACTTGTTTGTAGCTTGTTTGCAGTTGGTTTGTAATAAATAAAATACTAAACTAGATTGCCCGTCATACCATTTTTATGAAACTCGTGAACAGTGTTGGTATCTGATGAATGAAAGCAAGTCGGATACCAAAACTGTTCACTCATTTTATAAAAATGGTACGACATGCAAGCTCGTTTAGTATTCTATATTTATTACACTGCAGTGTAAGAGACACCCATGTGATATTTATCATCTCTTCACATTGTAGAATATACCTTATGTGAGGTCATAACCTTTGATCAGGTGATTGACTGTGTCATACAGTACAACTCGGCATAGATCTTTATGACCTCTGATCAGGTGATCAACTCAGCAGCATGACTGTGTCTCACAGTACAACTCCGCATAGATCTTCATACAAAAAGTGTGTATATAGTTCTTTTGATTCTTATTTTTAAAATCAGAAAAATATCTGTCAATAATTTTGTTTAGCCTTGAACATGTTTATAATATTGTTTGTGTAAACTTCATTGATAGATGTGTGGCATAGGAATTATGCAAAGTTGCTAAGCGTCGTCATTTTCCCGTTCTTTAATCTGGTCATTTTCATGTCTTATTTAGTTATTTTAGAAGTCTTTCTTTGCAATTTTTGTTCACTGATGTGCGGTGTAATAAAAAAAAAAACACAGACAAGGACATGGATGAAATTGTCCGAAATGCCAACAATGTCTGTGTTCGTTCCTTGATTTTGAACAAATTTGAAGTAGCTGTTGGTGAGATTATTCCAGAAACCAATTGTGATAAATGTACAAAAGAAGATGTATGCAAACATTCCAAATGCAATTGCTGCTGATGCTGCATTACAAAGGTTCAGTTTGGAATTAAAAAATTACTTAAGTCGTAGAAATTATCGTTCTGGTTAAAGTCACAGACCCTGGTTTTAACCCGTAAAAATGGACACTAAGTTTGGTTACGTTACAAACCTGTAACACATTTGGATAACGTTACAGGAGAGTGAAACAGGAGTCTGTGACATTGAAACGGTGAAATACAGTTAAGATAGCTAAAACTTGACCCCATAACTGTTACTACTCAGACGCACGTGCGTTTTTATAACTATGAAAAATGCATTTTGTGGTATTTCACTAGTGTGGTGTTTTTGTGGTATTTCACTAGTGTGGTGTTTTTGTGGTATTTCATTAGTGTGGTGTTTTTGTGGTACTTCACCAGCTAATTCACTAGTGCAGGGCACAATATTTCACGCGAACCGCCGTTCTGTTCGCGTGTCGGTTACGCAAAATTAAATTTACGCGAACCGCAAATTGGTTACGTCATGACCTGTAAACGTTCAGAAATTAAAACTTGCAAACTTCACGATTACAGGAAGTTTATTCATGCAGACATACTACTGGTATTCCGACAAATGTCTTAGACTGATTTTTAGATATTTGATGCGCAACAAACCAGTAAACAACGTTATATTGCAACAGTTGTAACTTGCGACCAGTCTACAGTTTTAAAACAGTTTTAAAGAAATGTGCTCGGACCGCTTGGGACGGCTAAATTTTCTGCTGCTATTTTATCTCTAAAGGAATATATGTAGACATACTATTGGATTGGCTATAAGTTTACATATGTTAAAAACAGTTTTAACGTAAACAGGAATCCAAAAGTGTCACAACAATTGAAAAATACTAACATAGCATAATGAGCTTTAAAAAAACAACATTTGGAACGTCACTGTAGTACATAAGTACCATCGATGAAGTGAAAGTAGCATAGCCACCGCAAATCGCAAAAAGGAATCCCTACAAATTAGTATTTATCTATTTCAAAGGCTTAGCGCCCATTACGCCCATTACGCATGTGCGTAATGCAAAAACAAAATCCGGGAATAGATCGAGGCTGTCCATAATTGTTCTATAAAATATCCTCTTAAAATTGACCCGAAAAGAGATTTTTAAAAATGCATCTACAGGCGTCCTGAGTTTCAAAATTTTCACAGGGGGAGACCCCCCGAATCTCCCTGCTCGGGCACGCCTTTGGCGTGCGTAATTCTAAGAAAATTTCTGACTACGCCACTGTATTTTGTTTCAGTACTGGGGCTAATATTCAGTTCTTTTATAATATTGTTAACTTTAGCAAGCAGTAAAGAATTTTTTTTTTATTATTGTAAAATGTTTTCTTTTGTATTTACTTTAACTTTATGTTTCAAATAAAAACTATGTATTTAAAATATAATTTCAACATAATTTTGAGGTAACAGATCAGATAACCCATGGGTTACGCAAATATAATTCACGTAACCGAACAATTGGTTACCTAGGTAAAAACCACGTGAACCAACTTCCGGTTACCTCAGATTTCGAAATATTGTCCCCTGTAGTGTGTTTCACGGACAGGATACTGATGTATTTTAACTGTGCCACCGTTTGACATGTGTATTAAGTACATGGTGTATTGAGGTAACCGCTGTGCTTGGTGGACAAAGTGCTGGTGAACTGCGACTTTTAGTTATAATATCCACACACATGTGCGAACTCCATCAAAGTGTATGTATCTACCAGGTAATTAGTTGTTGAGGATTGTCTCGCAACTCTGTGCCAGTGAATGGAATTGGCATGTTATTAACAAATGTGTATACCATATTGAGTGCAGAACCAGTGTTCTGCCAACAAAGTATGAGTGAACTGTGATATTTTATTACCTCGAAGTAAGCACCAAATCTCCAAGCATGTGACCAATACTACACGCGACTGTATTATGTGCACCATCAATAAGCTGAAGGAATGTTGTTATCCCGTTAGGACAGTGCAGCTTGAACCTTTTAATGAGGAATTATTTCTGTTTGACTTATGGAAAATACTCAACAAAGCATACATCAAATTTGGTATATCTTGTTCAAGTCTCTGGCCTCTTCGTGGCGAGCAAGGGGCAACAGTAACATTTAACATACTGGCAAACAAGAGAGAAATATGTTTGATTCCCCCAACCCCCACCGACTTCTTCAGAAGAAAACTGAGAAAAAGAGAGGTAAGTAATAGTTTAAAACTTAGTACTTATGTTTGAGTTACATGTAGAGAAAATAATTAACTTTTATTTTAAAGTATTATTTTGTTGTTAAATGGAACACTGAAGGAAGAAGCAAGACACAGCAGTAACATTTTAATTACTGTCAAATGAGAAAAATGTTAGTTTTATTTCATTTATATATATTCATTAGTATTTATTAAAAACAATTATTATCTGTAATTAAATTATATTTTTATTTCATTTCTATTACTTAATTAATAAATGTTATTTTATTTTATTAACTTTATTTTATTAACTTTAATTTATTTTATATAATTTTATTTTATTTTATTCCGTTCTGAGCAAAATTGCTTGGAACCACCGTCCAGATCTGCTATAGGCTTAATGTGTGCCAGGGCTGCACCATGTGTGTGTGTGTGTGTGTGTGTGTGTGTGTGTGTGTGTGTGTGTGTGTGTGTGTGTGGAGTTAAAGGAAGGGACAATTAAGGCATTTGACCTGGTATGCATATTCAACAAAAATATAATGCACATTATTGCTTAATATCAGCAAGTATAATCGTATAGTTAATTAATAAAACTGTTAAATGTGACGGCTATTATATATAACTGGTGCAGCCATTTTGTACCATCCCAGTGAATATGCCCTCTGGTTGCGATGATCATAGAGCTTGGTGTCACATCAAACAAACAATTAAATCATGTTTTAACTTTCATTTTAGGCAAGCAAGAGCAAAAAAAAACAAGAATATACATGTAAACCATGTCATTAAATTTGTCCAAAGGTCAAGAATTATTAATAAAGTTCCACCAACTCTTCCACATGGCCACCACAGGAATTAACAGTAGGAAGACTGTGTCCATTTACATGGTGTGTACATTTTGCACACTCAATCTAGTGTTGAATACTTTCTTCTGAATCAAAACTTTCTATTTCAGGGACAAGATGCATAATGCACAGCAGAGACGGAAGTGTTTCCTGTGACATTTTATTTCTTTGCAGTGTTTTTAGCTGGTTCAGTTTGCTGAAAGACCATTTACAAGCAGCAGTTGATTGTGAAAGCATCTTGTTACAAGATTATGAATCGAGTTTTGATATCAGAATTATTTTAAAGTCCAAGTTATTATGACTTAAGACAACATTATTGGATGAACAAACAAAAATGGTTTCAAAGTTTAAAGTTTGTTTTGGTTAACGACACCACTAGAGCACACTGATTTATTAATCATCGGCTATTAGATTTAAGACATGTTTCCATTAGCAGCAAGGGATCTTTTATATGTACTTTCCAACAGACAGGATAGCACATACACAGCCTTTAATATACTAGTCGTGGTGCACTGGATGGAACGAGGAAATATACTCTGTCAAAAAAGAAACGCATAGGCAAAATATTCATGGAATTATCTCTTTAATACAAAGTGGCATAATTTCATTATTTATGATCGTATCACAGTCAAATTTGACATGAGTATGTGACAATGTTCTTGCTATAGACTGACGGCGCTGAAATCAGTACCGTGTGTGGCCACCAGCAGCAGCAATCACTGCGCGATATCTCCTTGGCATAGACGGAATGAGTCTCTGAATCCGGGCACGTGGAATCCTAGCCCATTCTTCCTGCAGTGCATGTGACAGTTGCGGAAACGTCTGAGGCTCCGGGTCACGCTGGCATACACATCTGTCCAGTTCATCCCATAGATGTTCAATGGGGTTGAGATCTGGCGATCTTGATGGCCATGACAGCACATTAATGTTCTCATTCTGTAGGAAATCCATTGTTACACGTGCCGTATGCGGCCTAGCATTGTCCTGCTGAAAGAGTTATCTCTGTCGATCCAAAAAGGGAAGCATGTGACGGCGAAGAATTTTATCCCGGTAGTGTACAGCTGTCAGGTTGCCTTGTACGAACACAAGTTCACTTCTGCCGGTGTATGAGATGGCTCCCCACATCAAGACACTCCCTCCACTGAATCTGTCAACTTGGGCGACGCAGTTGTTGGCAAAATATTCATTGCGGCATCTGTAAACACGTTGTCATCCATCGCGTCACTGTAGACGGAAAGGTGATTCATCGCTGAACCGTACTCACCGCCAGTTTCTCAAGTTCCACCCCTGTACATTCGTGCACCAGCAAATACGTAAATGTTGATGTTGACATCGCAGGACAGGGCCAACATATGGTCTCCTAGCCCATAAACCAGCTTCTCGAAGTTGGTTCCGAATGGTTTGTACAGACACCCTTCTCAAACCAGGCATGCATCCAGCAGTGTTTGTTGCTGTGGCAGTTCGATGACGCAAGTGCAGAATCTGGATGTAGCGATCTTGTGCTGCAGTTGTTATTCAAGGTCTGCCACTTCTGGGCCAGTCTTCAGCTGACTGAAACTGCTGGTACCTGTCCCAGAGACGTGAAATGGTGCTCTGATGGATGTTCATGTGGCGTGCAACTGCTGACTGCGATTCACCTAACTGGAGGTGGCCTATTGCAATGTTTCGATTCGGTAGGCTTAGTCTTGGCATCTTGTAACTTGTCTACATCGATGGAAATGAGGCATCATTGCGAGCATTGCAGCTTTAAATACCCATCACTACCCCAATCTTTTTCCCGAGTTTCATGTGCATTCGCCAAAATCTGACCATTTCACAACAATTTCCTGCAATTGTCGCAAAACATGCATTATATTTGTTTTAGGGTGCATTTGGGCACATTAACAAACATGGTCATTCAGCAACATTGTACAAAAAAACTATATTTTGTAAAATCTAACACTTTTCTTCTTTCCCTATCACCTATGCATTTCTTTTTTTGACAGAGAATATAGTTTCAATACCTAAATAAAATAAGCATGTTTTTAGTAATAAACAAAAATGAAACAAAAGACATGACTGGTGTTGTTAAAATGCAGATGTCAGTCGGAATCACAGTTTTCTTAGTACTGGCTAATATTATGTATGAACAATTGGTTTTGATTGGTCATTTTAAATAATATATGAAAGTTTTGTCTTGAACTTACCACTAAATATGATGATTATATTCCTGATGTTCGTAACTTAAATAGTTTGTTTGAAAAGCATCAATTTGTATTTTGCAAAATACATACAAGTACAGGTACAACAATGACAAACAAAATAATACAAGGTAATCTTGAATATAGAAATATTTTGTTTAATTATTAGTTACTTTAGAAATCTGCAGTGAATCCCTCATGATCAATAACAAAATGTTCATATCAGTCTGTTTCAACCACGAATCATATGAGTATCTCACGATAAAAGACATACATTTGACCATGTCGGTGTATTACATATCAATTTCTGAAACACAATACAACATGTTTTTGCTACACAGTGACTGTCACTCTATAATTTGTCAGCGTATACAAATACAACAAAAATGACTGTAACACTGAAATTTTTGGCTAATTACTATATTGTATTTTAATTTATGTAAAAAAAAATCTACAATTTCTTTTATTCACACTCAGTGACTAAATATGTTCCAAAGAACCCCCCCCCCCCAAAAAAAAAAGAGAGAAAAAAGGAGTAAACTTTGAACTAAAGTGTGCAATTGTGTTCTACAACTGTATAACTGAAAACTTTTGGCTAACGGCTGTATATTATATTATTTGTATTTCTGTTGAACACTATACAAAAACGTTTTGGTCCTCAGTGGCTCAGTACTTTTTTAATGTGATTTATTCTTCAAAAACAAATTAATTTATTATTAAAGTTACAGTCTCTGGTTACCATATTATAACATCATGTACAAATATGAAATACAAGCTCAAATGTAGTTTTAAAAACTTGTGTGTGTTCGCTATGAACGGAGATCGTCAAAAGTATACGCTTGATTCGTCGCCTGTGCCACCATAGCTCGGCAAAGCACAAATGACAGCCTGTGGTCAGTTTCAGTTAACACATGCGTTTGCCGATTTCAAACTGTAGGGTTCATCTAAAAAAAATTAAAAAGAAATCTTGCGTTGTACAAAGAACATTCGACTGAGGATACGGTACTAGAGTCTTTCATTAAAACCGGTTTGATCTTGACAACGTATTATCGACAATAGTACCTTCCTATTTCAGAATTAATATTTTATAAAGTGTTAGTAGAACTTTCAAAGTTTAGTTTGTATACTTGTAACACATTAATCATGTATATATATTTTTAATAAAATATACGATGAACGTTTTCACTTCTTAATTTTACGTGTTAAAATCGACAAATTAAAAGGGTAAAGTTGGGGGGGGGGGGGTTTAACGACATCAAAGTTAGAGCATATTGATTTAATCAGGTGCATGTGCAGGGGGAGGGTATTGGAGGTCGAAACCCTTTACTTGCCCAAGCTTAAAAAAAATTGAAATGTATTTTCTGGGGGAGCATGGCCCCATATAAACTTCATTCAACACAGTCTATAACCCCAACCCCGCTGAAATCCCTGCACACGCACCTTGGAAACCTGCTACATTTTTTTTTTAGCAAGGGATCGTTTATATGTACCATCCCACAGACAGGATATCACAGAACATGGTCTTTTATATACCCGCTGATGGGGATCGATCCTAGATTGACTGTGCATTTCCAAAAACCACCTTTTTAGGTCTAAGTAATGAATAAAAATAACATATAGTCTTGAAGTTACGTAAATCGAACACAGTACCCTCTTCCTCTACCCCTAGAGCGTTACGTAATTAGTAACACCCCCTTACATGTAACGCGTATGCCAACAGCTGGCCACTGTCAAAATTTCAAAGCAAATCCCCCACACACCGACCTCTATGGATATAAATATGTTTTGGAGATATGAGACGACCCCTTAATCAAGACAGTTAAATTTGTTAAAAAATTGCGAAATCTCACGTGATCTCTTGTTGGGGAATTCCACACTTGTGATAACCCAATGAAAACCGAGTTCGGAAGGAGCCGTCAAAAGTGTCCCACTTTCGAAATACTGGCTTTGTTTTTGACCTGGATAAGCCAGCGTAGTGAAACCAATGTGGAGTGCGGCATCATATATGCACCAAACATAATTGGATTTTCTGTTCTATATGCTTAAATAATAAAAATATTCCGGATACTGCCGCTTTAATTAAACCTATAAAAGCTTTATTGAACGTCTACCACGTTATGTATATATAATTTATGGAAGTATGCGCGCTATTATCAAGAAACACAACTACCATTAGCGGCGTGTACGTCCAGATAAGTTTATGTCCCTTGCAAGGTATTCTGGAGAAGTTATGTCCCTTCCAAGGTATTTTTCCGGTCATCGTAACTACTCAGTACCAATGTTTCATAAATAAACAAACTATGAATACGGTTGTTTTAAAATATGTCACTGGTGAATATCATTTGTTAAAAGTATTTCCCATCATATTATAAACATATGAAGTTGCGTCTGGATGTTTAAATGCCTTTAAAGTGTTTATCAATGTTTGTAAAAAAAAAAAAATATATATAATATCTACTTCACACTAAAATGGCAGAGTCACGTGATTTAATGCATTCATCACCCTAGTTTACATATTTGGCACAATTCCCATTATTTAATGTATGTAAGGCTGGAGAAAAATGCATGTAATATGAGATGCAATTTTGTCAAAACTGTAAAATGCGTTTACAGTAGCGACCCTTTGCTTGCTCATCCAAGCTTGAATTCCTGACACACCGGAAACAAAAGAAAATGGCTGCCCCCAGTTAGCAGGAATAATCACGATTTTTTTTATTAACTCTAAAATTACATGTATTTTATTTCTTAAAGTGTCAGTATGTGTTGGTCGTCTGGGTATGCAGCTTTCCAACACATTAGGCTCATATTTGAGTTGATCCTTCCTTTAAGCTGTGGTGTGATACTTTTGGCAAGCAAGTGTGTTAATACTATTATTAAAGGGACATTCCTGAGTTTGCTGCAATTTTTAAGATGTTATCTACTAACAAAGACTTTTTGATAACTGTAATTACATATCAAATATATTTCCCTGCATAAAATATTAGTGGCTGTATATTACACGTGTTTCTGATCGTTCTTATATATTTGTACCAAGTTAAATTTTATTTCATTTCCTAAAAACGATTTTTTTCGTACGTACGAAATTATTTGAAGACAAAATCCAGTTTGGACTTCTTACAAATATTAAGACGACCAGAAACACATTGAGTATACAGACACTGATATTCTAAACAAGAAAATATATTTAATCGTAGAAATAGTCGGAAACATCTTAATTTTTTACAATGCCGCAAACTCGGGAATGTCCCTTTAATGAAAATGAAACCGACTGTCACAAGCGAGTCTAATACTTACTTAGTAGAGCGTCTGTCAGTTCTGTAGTTCGCCATCTTCCACTGATCACTATATGACCAGTTGGGACGTTAATTTCTGTTTTAACGGGTCTTTGGGAGTCCATTATACCCACATCCTGGCCAAAGCCAGTTTTACAAAATAACCGCGAAAACCAGTTGTTTCAATGTTTGTATACAGTTACCGCCCAAAAGTAACCCTGTACCGGTAAACCGATTGAAGTTAACGTTTGTTTTGTTTAACAACACTACTAGATCACATTGTGAAAGTTTGTTAAAGTTTATTTTGTTCAACGACACCACTAGACATATAGTCATCAGAGGAAACCCACTTTATTTTTTCTAATGCAGCAAGGGATTTTCCCACAGGAAAGAAAGCACATAGGCCCCTAGGCCTTTGACCAGTTCGGTGGTGCACTTGTTCGAACGATAGATCACATTGATTTATTAATCATCGGCATGTCAAGCATTTTGGTAATTTTTACATATAATCTTAGAGAGGAAACCCGATACTAGAACTAGTATAAACCGTTCGGTATCGGTGCCGTAGGCCTACCGAGCAAATATTTAAGCACCGAAATTTCGGTACTGAAAAATGTTTACCGCCATTTAGACTTAGTAAAGCACAAACAATATATCTGACGAACGCAAAATAGCTGAAAAGAAGAGAGAGACGAGGGCCTAAAAATTGTCTGGAATTTAATTTTATTTAATTAAATGAAATTAACAGACCAGTGAAACTTGCATGCATTTAAAGCCGATTATTACATAATGAAAATATATCTGTTTTGTAACAACCAGTCACATAACCTTCCGTAAATAGTGTTATTATCCACATGGTTCAACATAACCGGATTGATAATAATCATACGAGGCACACGGGTATTAAATAGAGATTATTATACGAGCTTGTGTGTCGTACTGATTTTACGAAATGAGTGTCAGGATTTTTGTATTGCGAGAGCGAGCGTAATACATGAATCCTGACACGAGCGTAGGAAGGTGCCAAAAAGTGTGTGTGGAGGGGGGTGGGGGGTACACACTTTTACACTATCATAAAGCAAATATAAAGCAAAATATCTGAAAAGTGGGGGGCACATGCCCCTGCCCCCCCCCCCCCATCCCCGTTTCCTACGCCAGGGAACTCAAAATATTTCAGCCACAACTAGGAGACACGTAATGGCGTACTTCAAATGCACAGTCTGAGCTAGGATTGGAGAAGCAACGTCATGTTATGTCGTCGCTTCCCAAAATGCGTCATTATTTAGTCATTTTGTTTGTTTCTTGTTTATGCATATGTGTTGCATCCAGTTCCGTATGTGGAATGTTTATATGCAATAAAGTTTTTATCTTTATCTTTATCTTACACTTGTTATTACAAGTGTGCTTCGTATGATTATTATTAACTCGGTTATGGTGATCCATTAGCCTAGACTGTACATGTGAAATATGACGACATTTCGTCCTCTTCTTCTAGTTGTGGTTGAATTTTTTTTTTTCGATGGCCCTTATTATTCATAAACAAATTTACAATAATAATATGGATAACAGGGGACAATATTTCGAAATTTGAGGTAACCGGAAGTCGGTTCACGTGGTTTTTACTTAGGTAACCAATTGTTCGGTTACATGAATTATATTTGCGTAACCTGCTGGAGGTTTTTATGGAAACATGGCTTTATTCTTATTTATGTTTAAAACTGAATTAAATCAACACATTATTTAACTTTGCATTATTCATATAATTATATGTGCTTTGATCAATGATATTTTGTGCATTGGTACATTTTTTATACCTAAGGCTATGAATGTATGGTTTCATCAATAATGCATATTTAAGAATAAAAATTTGATTTTGGAAACTGATTCCCTCACCCTCCTTCCTCCGCAATAAAATGAGAAAAATTAATAATAAATGGTTAGTAAATTAAAAAGAAGCATGATTAAAATATTAATTTGTGCTTCATATCTATACATACATGTATGATTTTTATTGAATGTGAAACATTTGATGATATCCAGCATTTGCCTTTAAAAATACAACATTCACTTTAAAAAATGCCCTACAATTAAACTAGTGCCTTGCCCTTTCAAATTTCTGGCTAGAACACTGATAGTTTTTTTCCCCCACAAAATGTTTTTAAATCACAGGAAGCTGTTGCAATAGCCTATTGCTAGTCTTTGATCTTTCTTATTTCTTGCTAGTAGTATACTAGATTTCAATATATTTAATGCTGCTATTTTGGAAATATTTTTATTATTAAAGCATTTGAGACAGATAAGCCAGGTTTATTTTTAAAAAATTACTATTCGCTTGGTGTTGTGCAACATATTTTTGCTGTTGCACATAGATAGGCCATAAACAAGTCAATGTTTCCTTAAAAGAAAGGCAAAAGAAATATAGAGGTTAATTCGTATAGCTGCAGAATTTCTTTACTGAAAAATATGGGTACACTTCACTGTCTTCAGGACATATTTCCTTAAGTAGTGATATAAGAATTGTTATATTTACTTGAAGGTAGTTGACAATAACTGTTAGTAAAAACATTTACCTTTTACCAAGGCAATATTTGTGTTCGTTTTAATAAAATAATATTAACACCTAGAAAGGAAACTGCAGCTGTAGCTTATGATCATGTCAGCAAGGGTTTGAGATTTGTCATGTTTGTATATAAGTTCAGCCTTTTTTGTTTTAAATAATTTTTATAAAATTATCTGAATTTGACCTGAAATGCTGAAAAAATTACCTTATTTAACCAGGCTTTGTTTTACGAAGCAATCTAAGATCACTTCGTAAAATGGGGCCTTGGTTTAGTTTTCAGCATCTTGAAGATCATTTGAGAATTTAATTTTAAATTGATACCACAGCCCTGTCCGAGGTATCTTTCATACTGATGAGATACTGCAATTAAAACCTGTATAGTTTTCATTCACTGCCTAATATTGTTAGTATTTTGTAAGTTGTAAAATTATATGAGTTATTTTATGACAGTTGTATATTATTATAGACACTCATTATGTATATATTCATCATTTTGAAAAGAGGAACGCCAACTGAATGGAGCGATGCCTAAGTGCTTAATGTAGGGCTTCTAGATTATGGTAGCCCCACTCCCATGGTTAGTGATATTCAATGTTGGGCTAGTAAATAGCTAATATTGCCATGCCTGACGGCTAGTGAATTATTTTTGGTCAAATGTTGCAGTTCAATCTATTTTGTTAATAGGATTATCCTGCTCTATCTCTCTCTTTAGGTTCCGATTATTACTATTATTAAAATTCACAAAGCTCTCTTAGGCTCTTCTACACAACAAAGCATTCTCTTTGCAAGTCTTTTTGCATTGCACTGCGAGATCGCAAAGTTGCGAGAGTTTAGTGAATTAGGCCCCTGGTGTCTAACATGCTTACCCTAGTTTGACATTTGTTTACAAGACTTACAGAATGAGTAAGAAATAATATTTGTTTAATGACACCTCAGCGCATTTTAAACAATGGCTATCTGGTGTCTAACATATGCTTATGTCGACATTTGGTTACAGGAGTTGAATAGACTGTGTCGACTTCGCTGAGATAGCATAGGGCAAAATACAGTTTTCTGCCGTCTGCCATTTTGGGTGGGTTTTTTATGGAATACTCTTCAGGAGAGGTGAAAGCCTCCAAGGTATGTGACATAATTAATATAAAATCAATGATCTCTAATGGTATCATTAAAGAAAAAGGAAAATAATAATAATAAAATTAATATGACGTCATCACGTTTTCTTTTATATCATAACATGTTATGACGTTGTTAGATTAAGTCATATCCTTTCACCCCTCTTGGAGAATATTCCATAAAAAGACAAAATGGCAGCCGGCACAAAATTACATGCTTTTTGCCCTATGCGATCTCAGCGAAGTCGATATAAGTGACATGGTTATCATCTGGTATGTGGAATCTGTGTCATTGTAATGGTTTTTTCAAGATTTCTGTCTGGACAAAATGTGGGTAAAATCTAACGAAAAATAAAGGTAGCAGTTTTTCGTGGTTGTTAACATTTTGGTTCAGACTTTAATTAAAATTAGCTCCACTCAGTCTGGTTAATTATTAGACCAGTAGAGCTAATTTTAATCATATTGGTCAGGATTTATATATTACCCTCGCTCTCGATCTCGCAATACAAAAATCCTGACACTCGTTTCGTAAAATCAGTACGACGCACAAGCTCGTATAATAATCTATATATATATATATGGCCCTGAGACGGTCTCACCAGCCCGATCAAAAGTGATATTGCCCTGGGAGATTTAACCAATGAAAATAAAGATGAGACAAAATTCTATCCAATTATTAATGAGTAGGCCTCGCCCAATATCAATTTCTTCGGTCCATAAAACCTAATATTGCCCTCAATGACGGTCAGTAATATATATATGCACCTTCCCACAGGATATACCAGTCCGGTGCACTGGCTACAACCAGAAATAGCCCAATGGGACCACCGATGGGGATCGATCCTAGACCAACCGCGCATCAGGCGAGCGCATTACCTACACCCCACCCTCACCATGATCTTGAGGTGAACACGATCGTGAGTTCTCAGTCGATTAACTTTGAAGAATTAATTAATTAATTAATTAATTAATTATTACACCAGCGGGCACTTGTAACCAGGGCAATAAAAATTATAATTTGTTTCGAAAACATAAAATATCATTGGACGATTTAGTGCTAATAAATCCATTACTTTGTCGGTACTAACTCGTTTAATTTAAACTGGACATTTTATATAGGGGTCATTATCAGATAAAGTCGCAAATTGATGTCGCCAGCCTTTAGGAGCTAATTTTTACAATAATACTCACAAAATTCTCATGATTTGTAACTAAATAGTAACTTACAATATTTAGTCATTATTCTACCCAAGATATTGTTTCTCAAGTTCGCTGATTATGATTATTTTATGCTAATACCTGTTGGCAAAATTACCATATCGCCATGTATATGAGGAAGCGATATATTGTCAGGGCTATCAACGATATGGGTGAATAATTAACACATAAATCTGTTTTTGATATTGTTAAAAGTTATCTTCTTCATATTACAGCATGCAAATATCAATTTTATTTACTAAAAATATTTTGGAGGCCATATTTCATGTCAGTACACGCGCTAAATGCCGTCCTTTTATACATGTGCTCTAGTGGTGTCGTTAAACAAAACAAACTGTAACTTTTTGGTACACCAATTGTTAGACACTGATTGGGATGAGAAATAGCCCAATGGATCCACCGACGAGCATTGATCCTAGACAGACTGTGCACCAGGCGCGTTCTTCACCACTGGGCTACGTCTGGCCCCAAGGGACGTCTGAATGCACACACTGGCCATGGCATGTATAAAAGGACGGCATTTAGCGCGCGCCCGAAGAGCTTGTGTCGTAGGATCGAACCACCTCGGTGGACCCATTATCTGATTACTTTTTCCCACGTCCCAACCAGTCTTCCAAAAGTGTCATATCAAAGTCTTGTAGTATGTGCTGTCCTGTTTCTGGGAAAGTGCATATAAAAGGTCCCTTGCTGCTAAAGAACACATGTAGCAGCTTTCTTTTGAAGACGGTGTGTCAGTATTATCAAATATATTTGACACCCAATAGCCGATAATGAATACATCAAAGGGACATTCCTGAGTTTGCTGCAATTTTTAAGATGTTATCGATTAGCAGAAACTTTTTGACGACTGTAATTACATATTGTCACGGGGATCCTATAATACCCGTAACTGAATGAACCACGATTGTCCAAATATCTCTCCTAACTGTATATCTATTAGATCTCACTGTAACAGGCAGTTACACCCGCTGGCTCGTCTAGGTATGATCAGAGATAAGATCTTATATAAAGTATATATTATTAAGCACGTTTAGTTCACTAGAAAACACAACAAAAACACAATACTTTTTGGAATCTGTATTAACCTACGCTGACAAATGTACTGCCGCAGTAGTTAATTAACAACAACAAATAATAACAACCCAGAACTGATCACTTAATTAGTTAATCTCTAGGTGCCTAGTTTACACAATATGCTAATCACTTCACCGTGACACAACACCCACACGTGTGATAATTGAGAAACGCTTCCAGGAGAACTTAATTAATAAAGGAATTACAACTCTATTCCTAACTGGTTCATTTTTAATTAACCCTTACTACTCGTTCAATAATGTGTGATAATTGAGAAACGCTTCCAGGGGAACTTAATTAATAAAGGAATTACAACTCTATTCCTAAATGGTTAATTTTTAATTAACCCTTAACTACTCATTCAATAACCTTGTAATACAGACTTAATACTGGTACCTATCACAATAAAGACAATAACCTACAGTTTACCTAGGTCCTCTAGGATGACTGGATAATCTTTATATATATTTACACAGCGAGCCTACAGTTTACTGCGTCAGATGACCGGCAGCACCGTCTAAATAATATTGGTATAATACAGTATTAAAATATTTAAAGTCACATCAATCACATCAAGGTTATACACAGAGCAGAAAATATATAATTACCAGTCCGGACGGACAGCGATCCCTGGAAGCCTTCCTATGTTTCTCCCTGATATATCTAAAAACCTAGCCATTTATCATAAAACCTGAATATCGCCTGGGGGTACATCGCGGCACCGAATACTATGATGTGTATATTTCCATAGTAACCAAACGGTATTTTTCTCTTACAAGCCTAGACTTCCTGACGCTTTGTCGCCAAAATCACGGTTGTAAAAACCGCACTCGCGGAGGTATTACGTAACTACTGGCCACCTGGACTTAAGTGCATATTGGAACTGCACACGGCCTTCTAAAACAATTAATATCGCCACAGGCGAAAACAAAATTAAGAGCATGCTGCGTCACACATATCAAATATATTTTTCTGCATAAAATATTAGTGGCTGTACATTAAACGTGTTTCTGATCGTTCTGATATTTGTACTAGGTTAAATTTCATTTTATTACCTAAACAAGATTTTTTTGTACGTACGAAGTTATTTGAAGACAAAATCCAGTTTGGGCTTCTTACAAATATTAAGAGAACCAGAAACACATTGAATAAAGAGACACTAATATGCTAAACAAGAAAATATATTTAATATGTCAGTTTAATCGTACAAATATTTTATTAGTCGGAAACATCTTGCTATGCAGCAAACTCGGGGATGTCCCTTTAATTAAATGTTCTTTTGTGGTGTTGTTAAAAAGTTAAACTTTTTAATATACATAAAATACATAAAAAAAAACTATTTTACAGAAATATTTGTTTTAAGAGGGAGATCACCTTGAGAATTGTCGACAGCCATACCTTCGTAAGTTTTGTAGTACTTAGAATATTTAATAAAGGTTTTCCTATGTTAAAGTTACATTTGTATAGGGATACAAAAGCCCGTTATATAGTCGGGGGTGGGGGGGGGGGGGGGTCTCAGATGTTTAGTTCTTAGGGCAGCAGGTGCCTGTAAAGGAAATTGTCCAGGGTCTCACTGGCAACCGAAGTCTCAAGGGGGGAGGGGTCGAGACATTCCCACCCTCGGGCAAATACAGGTGTCATTGGTTGTAGTGCCAAACTACTGGCACATTAAATAATGGTATGTACTGTCCTGTCTATGGGAAAGTGCATATAAAAAATCCCTTGCTGCTCTTTTAGTATACGTAGTAGTTTATGAAGTGACAGCGGGTTCTCCCTCTCCAACTCTCTCTATATATGTATATCCCCAATCTCTCTTTCTCTCACACACACCACACGCGGATTATATATATACAGTCCTCGAAATGCCGTCGCAAAAGCTATCGCAAAATTGATTTGCGACAGCATTTCATTGCCGTCGCAAATCTGAGAATGGTGAAAAGTCTGTAGGCATTTTTCTCTGAACTCTGTCCAATTACAGATCCCAGAAAAAATAATTTATAATCTAGTGTGGCCCAATGTTTCCTCAATTAATATAAATCGGTTTATTCCGGTATAGAAGCCCACTAAAGTAAAGTTGAGATGTCATGTTTTAGCATATTATTACTGCAGTGGATCATAGATGAATAATTTTGACAGCAGTAATCTTTTTTTTTAAATTGCCGCCGTAGTGCTGTTGCAAAATTTATTTGCGACAGCACTTAACTGCCGTAGCAAACTTTTCCGAATTTCAAGGGCTGTATATATATATATATATATATATATATATATAATTAATATACATACATACATTGTATATATTACAGAGTATACATTATCCCGTCCACCTGTCAAGGATATTTAAATTCTATTTTCAAAAACAACTACGGGTTTTGGGCTCCCTCTATTAAAAAAATCCTGGATCCGCGCCAGAACACGCACAAACGCCACTGTAACACTGTTGAATTGTAGAACATCTTTAATTCAAAGTGTATCACTGCAAAAATATAATGTATATAATGTAATACATATACCCCCCCCTCCCCCCCCCCCCCCCCAAGAAAAAACAAGCATTCCATTCTTAACTGAAGTATATCACTATGTAAAATATACATTACATAAATCGTTATATTATTAACTTCGGAGTAGGCCTGTATATGTATATATATATATATGTATGTATGTGTGTGTGTGTGTGTGTGTGTGTGCGTGTGTGTGTGTGTGTGTGTAATACACAGTGTATATATATATATATATATATATATATATATATATAAATAAAAACATGCTACTAAATATATCAATAAATTAATTTCTGAAATGTTCGCCCACCATGTAAAATACACTTTTGAAAAACTCCAACCCAAACAATAAAATAAAAAAGAAAT